>NW_027113122.1:345775-362794 GCF_000696795.3 Halyomorpha halys | reverse complement strand
AAATAATGATAAATTTAAATACAAATTTAATGCCCGTCTGTTACTTATGAAGAACTTTCAAAAGTTCTTAACCGATTTACATGCTATTTTTTTTTCCTTAATAGGAAATACCTGGATTTGATAATTTTATTTAATACTTTTTTTTTTTTGCTAAAATTATTTAAAATGTTAGTACATAAAATTATAAAATAAATTTTAAAAACTCGATTTAATTATGTATCAGTTTCTATAACTCTGCCTTTATTTGTAGAGACCTAAAATCTTTAAACTTCTAAAAATGCTTGGTTATAATATAGTATTTACTGTTAGCATGCAATCTATTTTTTAGAGATTTTCAATTTTTTTTCTTCAAGAATTTATAGTGATAGAAAAAGCCAAATATACATTAATTTTATCATTCGAATTTTTTCACTGTTATAATGTTGCTAAAGTAAGTATGTATATGCCATGTATATATTATTTAGTCTACACTCTAGTATACCCTATATCTAATATCCCACATATAACGAATTTTTAAAGATTCATCAAGCATTCCAATTTTCCAAATTCTGGGATTCGATTCTAGCCTAGTTTTATTCAAAACCATATGATCCTGCTCAAAGATTTCAATAATGTTGTCTAATAGTTCTATCGTAAAATATGACAACTGGATTCCTACTTATTGCACTCACTCAGCCCCACTGGCTTTTGATAAAGAGCACTCAAACTTAAGTAAATTGCAGATTTTTAGTAGAAGTTGTCCCAGTAAATCAAATCTTTCAATTTTTTATATACATAATATATGATATTGCTTTCATTGTTAATACTTATATATAGATAAACGACCACAACTTATTTGATTTTCCGCTAATATTAAAAATCGGATTGAGACAAAACCTAGGACAGGATACAACAAACCATAGGAACCACCAGACCACACCTACCGGATGGGACTGAATATTTCAGATGCGGTGAGAATAGCCCATAGGGGCCCTCCCTACAGTTGGTATTTCTATATTACATTCTCCAACCCCTTAATTTAATGTTACAACCGTTCAAAGTGAGATTATGGTTTTTGTGTAATAGTTTTTTTATTGCCTCTTATATGACAGAAGCGGCGGGGAATAAGAAATTAAAATAACGTACTGCATTCTTAGAGAATTAAGATCACCGCATTTCATTGCTATTCCAGTCAAAACAAATGGTGACAAGATAAATTACAGCTTTCTACCTAAACAGTAATTCTGAATTCTTGTGATAAAATTTGTATTATACGGGAGAATAAACCCCTTCTCTATTCCTCTCTGGAACGAGTCTCTGACCGAATATCATAATAACATTGGTTTGACAAACAGCCTCTTATATCTTTTTAATAATAAATATATTTTTATTACATTTCATTTTTTTATACTCGATTTTAATATTAACATATTGATCTCCCAATTTTCCGGGTTTTCAAATCTTTGGCTGGAATGGATCCCCTCTCCACTTCCCTCCACAATGAAAAAATAATTTTATTCTGGGACAAATGTCCCCTAAGAATAAATGCATTATGATTATTTGTCTGGCAGTTTCATTATGCAGAATAAATTAAAATTATATTAATACATTAAGACCTTAGGTTATTTACAATTTATAATGGTAATCTATATATGCCTATTTACATTGTTCACATTGATGTGGAGGTTTGGTTATGTAAGAGGTGAAGGAATAGGAGTTGTTTAAATGCAACAAGGGATGAGGGTTTGCGAATGAAAATGAGAATAGAATTCTAGGAGGTTGCACGTAAGATGAAGGATTTGCTGAAGGAGGAGGTTCTATGGAAGGGCATATATTGACGAATCAGTGGGAACCTGGTGTTCAATGAATATATGGATGAACGTTGATTGAGGAGATCAAGAATATAGATAGGATTTTTAATTTTAAAGGCTTAGAAAAGGAAAACGCCAAGGAGATATTGCCTTCGGGAGTTTGGACAGAGCCACTTCAACTCAGTATACCAAAGCGAAACATGAGAGCGCCTGGGAAACTCAAAGATAAATCGTACGAAGCAGTTCATGAGTTTTTTCAGTCTGATCTCTAGACCAGCAGATAGCCCTCCGTAGGCCAAGGAACCGTAGCCAAGACACCGATCTATCTTTATCTAAAACAACATTAAATGTTTTATAAATTTCTATAGTGAATAGCGATAGTCCGATTTTTAATAAGATCTGCGTCCTCAACCACCTTTTATGGAAAACTATTTGACCGTGCATAACTGACTTAAGCTGTCTCTTTTTTGTACTCAACTGGTCTGAGGACTGAGTACCCCAAAATCTTCATAGTATTATTCAATAGATGGTGAAGCCAGTCCAAGGTTTGGTGGCCTATGAGACTATATATCAGATGGCGTATCGAAGCAGCCACACCTGCCAGGTCAGCTTCGACTTCTAGGCTCCCCGCCACTTCGGCCAGCTCCCTTTCTTCTCCCGCCCCGGGGGTGCTTTGTCCAGTTCCTCGTGGTCTTTAATGGGCATCTGCCTCTTACACACTAGATGTCATCCAACAAAAGATTGGAGATTTCTCGGTGGCTTCTTCAACGAAAATATCCTTACAAGGTTGGTTAAAGTCCCACGGTACAATTGTGCCATGATTCGTCCCACATTCTTATATCTCATAACTATGCCGGAAAACTCCGTAAGTAGTGAAATTGACTATTGATTATTACCCAAATCAAAGCTCGGATATATAGGCAGGTCAGATTAGAGTTTCTTAGATGCAATTATTTTTTTCATTATGTACATGGTTGCGAATAAGTCAAAAAAATAAAAACTTCGGTAGAACTTTTCGCTTATAATTTCTAAACAGCACCTCATAATGAAAAAAATATGGTACAATAACTTGACAAGAATTAAATTCTGTGTCGAATAAATATCGCAGTCTGCTATTTCTGAGTACGAGTTTTTGTTTAATGACCTCCTTTCTAGTTATTTCTGATATAAGAGAGGGAGGTCATCTAACCAAGGTGAGGGGGATTCTAGGGCCACCACAGAAATAAAAGTCGTCCCGTCGGATTCGAATCGACACTTCTGCAGTCCACTAATTCGCTGTGCTACAAATAACCCTTCTGAGTACGAGCTGTAATACACCCGCTTGTCAGCGCATATTGTCTTTTCAAGTTTCTTAAGATAAAACTCGTTACGCTTCACTAACCTATTCACGAACCCTGTATTTTCCTGTAGTCAGATTTATTTGCATTTTTTCATTTCATATATTTGTACCCATATATCAAAGAAAATAAAAGGAAATATCCCAATTTTTACAACATATACCCCTGTTTAGGTTAAGTTTTAGACTGGGGTAACTTTTTCTTCTTTCGTCCCTCTACAGTCTATCACAAAGCTAATGTGGTTTTCTGCCGCAAAGTCACTAAGTAGGTATGGTATTAATTTTTATATAGAAGGAAGTTTATCTTTTCCTCTTAATTTTTTTTTTTTACAATCTTAACGATATTCATTCTGAACATCTACGAGCTCTTGAGGTTTTAAAGAACGCAACACATTTTTCTAGAGGAAGTGTTTAGTTTTATACCGTTTAGGAGGTATAGTAAAAAAATCTTAAAGTTTAGAGCTTTTGGCTGTCAAAAGTCCTCCCAAAATCAGATTAGTAAGAATTTTTGTTTTTTATATATTCAATTTACGTACAAGAAAAAAAAAGTTAGTCACTTAGTAAAAATCGACGTAGATGCTTTTTAATTTATTATATCTTAACTTTTTCTCAAGGAGTTAACCTAACCTCGTTAGGAGGTATAGACAAAAAAACTAAAACAAAAAAAAATTCTAAAATTTCTAAATTTTTTGGTTCCCTGAATTTTCCTATAGTCGAATTTATTATTTAATATATATTTTTACTCATATATCCAAGAAAAATAAAAAATAGAAGCAAATACCTTTTACAACATAGACCCTAATCTGATAGGTTTCTTATGTAAGTATAATACGAAAGTAACCATAATAAGTAAGCGATAATATGATAATAAACCTCCATCGTCCCATTTCCCCCCTACCTTCGATGTTTCAAGTAACCTAATTATAGATATAATGTGTATAAACTAAAGTCTCCTGACCTGCGTCGGACTTAGACTATGTTCTTATCTTGACTTTACTTGACAAATGAATTTTTCTAAAAGCTCATTTTCAGGACTATAAGTTCTATAAGATACTCTGTAATTAAACTCACTAAATCTAATTTCTCTAAGTAATTAGTGTTGAGTAAAAACTATAATTAAGTCCATTTTATTTAT
The DNA here is from genome assembly GCF_000696795.3 of Halyomorpha halys. Classification (NCBI taxonomy): domain Eukaryota; kingdom Metazoa; phylum Arthropoda; class Insecta; order Hemiptera; family Pentatomidae; genus Halyomorpha; species Halyomorpha halys. Next base: position 358,533 of record NW_027113122.1, on the reverse strand, counting down.
TTATTTCTAAATTAGCTTTTATTTGCTTTATTTTTCATTAAAATTGAGAAATATTTTGCCAGTATAAAAAAACAAATCAGAATAATTTTTTTTTTAACTTTGTCAGTTTGTTTGTTATTTTTGTGAGCTTTTATTTCCTTACCGCACTGATTTTTCACAATTTTGTGAAATCAACTTTGACTCGGGCAAACTGAAATTAAATTATTCTTCTGATAATAAATCACTTTTCTGATGGCTAGTGCAATGTAATTTTACGACAGGTTTATACAGAGCCGTGTGAAATTAAATTTTAATTCAGCGGCTAGAGACGGTATAGCTTTACCTGAAGCAGTAATATAAAGCAGAGGTTGGACATTAAGCTCCTAATCCTGTATTCATTAAGTACTCGCTAATACCGCTATAAACCTCGGCCCAACTGGATTGTGCCGGCTTACCTAAGCCCCTCTCTTAGTGTTACCGCTCTTACTATACACTTTATGGTTAGTGTCCTTTATCACAAATTATTAGCCTATCTCTAGCTTCCTTTGTATAATTTATTTTGTGGCACCTTTTGCTTTCTCTAGTATTTCCTATGTTAATCCGTCTTATCACTTTAGTAGCCGCTGATATGCAAAACATAGTAATCAAAGATCATCCACAGTATAATGCCTTCATAAGAAATATTGATGAAAATATATTTTTTATTATTTCTTGATTACCATATCGGACTTTAATATAACTGTTTTTAGTGAATTCAAAAGTTTATTATCGGGGAGGAGTAGTATAGTCTCGTGCTAAAGACAACTCAAACTATCACAATTATAAACAATATAGATTAATTGTAAACAAATATAATAATAGTATTATAATTAAAGAATGGAAGAGAAAATAATAAACAAAATAGATGATATTTATAGAATTAATTAAATTAATAATTCACTTATACTGAAAAAATAATTTGAGAAAAATAAAGAGAAAAAACAAATAATAATAATGAAAAGAAATTATTTAAGATATCTTTTTTTATTTATTGATAGATATTACAATCTGCCACACAGTTGTGGGCCATAGGTAATAATGATGAATGATCACATTCATACTAAAAAAAAATAAAGTAAGAATTTAAATAAATAAATGAATAAATCTCTCTTAAAATATATACAAACAAAATGAACATAATCAAACTATGTGTATGAAAAAAATAATAATAATAATATTATCTCTAGTCACAATGAAAAAAATATTAATAACATTATGATAAAATAATATAATCTCTAGTCACAATGAAAAAATAAATAAATAAATAAAATAACATAATGATAAAATAATATAATCTCTAGTCAGAAAAGAAATTAGTGTAAAGTTTATACCATCGATGAAATAACCAGCAATAAATAGTTTTTACCATTAGCCAGTTGGAAAGGACTTGAAATTTCTTCCTGGGTCCAAACGTTCGCCAAAAATAAATAGTCCAAAAATTATTCTGTAGACTTGGGCAAATTTCTCTACTAATGTTCCCCTATAGATATATCGAAACGAAATAGAGTTGTTAAAAATAAATATGTAAATTACTAGCAGAGCTTAACTAATATGTCAAATACAGAAATAACAAAAACTTTTTTGTCAGATGTGCCATAAATACAAATCAACTATTTGGCTAAATGTAAATATAAAAATTTAATTAATTTTTCCTAATTGATAAATATAATAGTGTCAGTTGAAAGTTCAAATTCTTTAGATTATTCAGATCTCAGAATTATTTAGACTAAACCAATTTGTTATCTCAGTTGATCTGATTTTTATTTTTTTATGGTGAATAAAAAAACATGATATTAATGATGAATATATAGAACTGTTGGATTGTATATATAGAATTTGACTGGTACTAAATATAGTTATTGTTAACATTTGGGATGGTCCAGTCTAGATTTGAACGATGTAAAATAATAATAATGAATTTTGGACGACGCGTTGTAATTTACTCTGTTGTATTATGAATTAATGTGAGACGAATTTTAGTTGGTTTGAAGATATAAATTTGACATAAATAGCTGAAAAAATTGAAAGTAATAGAATAATAAAGAGAGCAATACTTGAAATGATTCCAGCTCTGTATTTTAGTTATAATTTTCACTTAAAAAAATATATATATATTGAAAAATATTTATCAATTCTCCATTTAATTGATTCATTTGATACAACGCGTGCGTGTAATAAATAATGTAACGTAATTTGTATGTATATATTAAGTGTGATAAATAAAAATGCATTTGTATCATTTTGGTCCTGATGAAGCTCTACAAAGTGTGGCGAATCGTCGACAAATATATTTCTGTTAACTATTTTTGTTTCTTTTGACCGCCCCCCCCCTGACCATTTTCTTCAATATTTGAAATAATACGGTTAATTTTATATATGTATAATAAAAAATATATTTTATTTTTGTTAATGTATGCATCGCTTTAAGCGATTAATATTTTGGAAGATTCTTAGAATAAATACAAGTTTTATTATATGTAATCTAATATTGATTGATTTTTGGGATGGTTATCCGTAATCATAAGAAATAGTAATTTTGTAAAAAAAAAATAAATAAATAAAATAATAATTTTGTTGTTATTGTATGATATATTTCATTTGTAAAAATATATTTCGTCGTTTTCTTGATGATGATGCAACTTGAAAAAAAAATTTTGATTGTGTTTTGAATTGGAACGTATACCAAAGATAATGCTATAGACTGGGGTAACTATGGTCCCTCTATAGTCTGTCACAAAATTAAGATGATCTGCCTCAAAGTCACAAATTAGTTATGATAGTAATTTTTATATAGAAGGAAGTTAATTTTTTAGGATCTTAACGTTATCCATTCTGAACATCTGCTCTTCAGATTTTAACGAACTCAGCACATTTTTCTAGAGGAAATGGTTGTTTCCATCAACAGAGCTAGCTACCTTCCGGTCTCAGACTCTCTACACTCTTTGCCACTCACACCCCCAGATGGAACGGACACCCCGCGGTCCCCAGGTAGCCCAAGACATCCCTCGGCCGGACACGACCTGACGTTTCCATTACCCCTGACTTATCGGAGCAGTTTTTCTCCTCAGACCATCCCCCTGGCTGTGCATTTGTCAAGAGCTAAGTGTTGGCTGCACACGTGGTTCGCTGCTGGCCGCCACCTGTTGACAATTTGTCAACGTCTCCTTTCCTTTCTTGAGGAACTTTTCAGACCGTAATTATCTGGTGAATTCTAAAGGCCTCTCTTCTCTTTGAAGTTTTGTTGCTACGTTTATTTATTTTCGTTTGTTTCGAAGTTTTGTTGAACTTGTGGGTGAATAGTCTATTGAATGGGCTATATTTATTTTTGTAGTATGAAATTGTATTTATTTTCCCTAGCTATGTTTGATGACCGATGCCAGTAAGCAATTGATGTCAATAAGGATACGTACAGTCGGTATTTTTTTTAGAATAATTATGCCATTATAATATTAAAAGTCACAATTAATTATTTAATTTAATATAATATAAATAAAAATTTAAGGTAGAATCGGTAATAAAATTGTTAAATGATTATAAATTTAGAACTTCTAACTAATTAAACACTACTGTGCGAATTGTTAAATTTCTTTTCAGATCAACGTTAAAAAGTAAATGTCAGTGCTTTTTTTTTTGGCTGTAATTTTCAAAAAGATGATTCCAAGGTTATTAAAATTTAAATTCCTTTCACGCTGTTCACTCTTTACTTTGCCTCTTATCCTTTTTTCTTTTATCTACAACTCTTTCTTTTTTACTTTTGAATTCCGCTTAACTTACACTGGAGAGAACCATAGCCCACTGTTGCCCACAATGTTTCACAAGAGACAAACCTAGACCATTGTTGTGCAATCTGTTCTACCCTAGCCATTGTGCCATCTGTGTTTTCCCGAGGCCTCCAACGTCTAGACTTAACGTTTCACGCTTTGTCACCCGCAGGCTTTGGTACCGCACGACGATTTGCATACGAAGGGTTGGTACGAGGGATAGGCGTCAGATCCGGATGAAAAGGAGAGAAAGGGAGGAAATAGGACAATGGGCCAGGAAATGGGTGGAGTCCTGGGATTCCATCGCCGATGTCATGCGTTCTTCTGTGGCGAACATCCTGAGAACACAATGTGGTTATGATGTCATGTTATCCAGGCGAGTGTCAACATTTCTTTTTCTCTGGTTTCGAAGAACCTTGGAGTTGTTATAGCTGCTTCCGTGTAAAATCATTTGTAATTCTAATTTAACAATTTTATTATTCAACAGTTTTTAGTATATATTTTTGACTAGTATTTAGAAATAAATAAGATTTACTAAAAAAAAAAAAAAATAAATATACATCAATCAAACATATTAACAAATTAATTCTGTTTCTTTAAATTTCCTTCATTAATTATCTCAAATAGCTCTGTATATTTGTATATAAACATTTGAATTGAAGAACTGGAGGATTAAGAAGGCTAAGAAACGCCGAATTGCAACTGAACGCAGTAAATATAATTGATGTGATAGGATTGCGGCGAATAACATAGGCATGTAAGGTTTTAGAGCTAGGTAACGAACAGATCCCTAAAAAGTTAATATACAGTAGTCAAACTGGTAAACGAGTGAGGAGTAAACATAAGCGTAGGTGGGAGGATTGCGTCAAGACTGATATAGTGAATTCTGGTGGGACATCACTCGACAGCGATTGGTGGTATCGGCATCGAACCTTCGGTTTCACTTACATTTCATTATTATTAGTAACACATAAGTATTTTTAATCCATATTGATCTATTTTTGACTTGCTCTCACTTGGTATGGTGAGAGGACTGAGCTGGGATCTCGATGGGATCCTCAGGTCGGGATTTTAAATATTCTATATAATTTATTTTACTTTGTTTAATTATGTTAATTTTATTTATTTATTTTTCTGTTTATATATGTATATGTGGAGAAAGATTTTATTTATTTACTTTTATTTTTTTTTAATACTTATTTTCTTTTTCTTCAAGTTTGTGGTATTCAAGATTGTAATATGTATCAATAAATACAATATTTAACCATCATATATATAAAATTTAACAATATACCTGATTGAAAATTTCTTTCTGAAGGAGATAATAAAAAAACAAAAAAACAATATTTCATCGCAAATCAAACGTTTCTTATTAATTTCAGAAAAATAGAAGGTGACAAGGATATCTTCGTATACTTTAAGTCCCCCGATATTTCTTCTAATAATCTCTCTCTAAACCTTTTTTTCCTAGGTTATTTATAAGTAGTTCTTTTTTATAAGATTCCAAAAGAATAAGTGAGAAAAAAAATGAACAAGATAAGTATAAAATTTTATGAAGGGTGATGAACCTTCATTTCATAAAATAGGAATTAATTTCTAAAAAAACTGCTGGTCTTTTAGAAGTTAACTGCTGGTCTGCTGGTCTTGGTACGCTGTTCCCATCACAATTGCATTATTATTTATTGCATAATAAATAATTGCAGTTATGTTTTTTTTTATCCTGGAATATCATTGAATAATAATTGAAACAATTTCAACTACCGGCAATGAAAAGCAATATAACCATCTTTATATTTCCTTTTTCATGTCTTTTCTTTTTTCTATGTCTTTTTCCTTTCTGTTTTAAATGCATTGACAATTAAATGTTAATTATTATTTCCTTTCACTGGAATGAGTGGTGATTAATAATTGATTTTAGTTAGTAGTTTTTTAATATTATTTTTAGTAGAAACAGTCGTTTGGTAAGAAAACCATATTTATAGTCACTACTTTTTTTTTTTTTACTAATACCCATAAAAATTTTTATTTTATAAATATTTTAATAATGAAAACTGAATCGTAATAACATCTGTTTTTTTTTATTCGAAAATCTTCTTAGAAAGATGTTTGTTTTGTTTATTTAATTCAAAAATTTAAAATGTGACAATTATTGAATAAATTCGATCCTTGATCAAAATTATTTAAATCTTCGCTAACTATTAAATTAAAATTAATTCCTGATTCTTCTAGGATGCACTTTAGAATTGAGATTAAATTCGTATAATTTATAAACAATAATTAAAAACGTGCATTTACGTGTATTACATTAGGGGGGTTCATGATGTGTTAAACGTAAAAAAGTTTTACATGGTAAATATTGTAAGTATAGGATTGTGAGCCGCCTAATTTAAAGTCTGTGTTATATGTTAAATACAGAGAAGCTTCTAGCGGATTTTCTGAACAACTTGTTTTGTAACCTTGTAATCTTTACGAGGTAATAAAATCTCTAGCAGCTTTTCCCTCTTCAATTGTTCCTATTTACCTCTTCTATTTTTTTTTCTATTACATCATTATTATTGTTATCCATTGCTTTATTAGTTTTAAGAACGTTCAATACAATAATAACACAATTCAAACACTAAACTATGAGCAAGTAACCTAACACAACAAACAGAATGGTGACTAGCTCAGCTTGAGTCTGTTGTGTGACGTCATTCTCCAGTTAGCAGACCTAGTAATAGAATCTCAACCATGTTATATGTTTTAACATGTTAAAAGAAGGAAATATTTCTCCATTTAAAACACTTTAACATATTAAACTATTGATCATGAATACCCCTATTGTAGGTTACCTAATCATATATTTGTATAAAGGTACATATTTTTTTCAGCTGTAATTCTACATCAATTTACACTTTTCCATATCTTTAGGATGTTTTTAAAAATAAAAACTACAGAAAAAAATGTTTTATAATTATTTTTGAAATGGTTTTTTAAGACCAAAAAAAAACATGATTTTTAAAATGTGTTTCCAGAAGTAATTTTTTTTACTTTTTAACACAATTGAATGTAATTATTCCCAATGCAATTTTCTTGATGCAGCATTACAGTCTAATCACCTGGTGTTTTATTACGTCACTGCCTATTACTACTTGAATATTGTAAGTTTTTTCAACCAGCTGATAAACAGTCCTGATAAAATTAGTTTGATCACCATATAATTAATTTTATTTAATTTAAGGAATAATGTACTGGACTATAAGCTAAAAATAGTTGTATTCTAATTTATATTTAGTAACATTTCAAATAATAAATAATATTGGTCGAAATATTTGTTTTCCTTCTTATTTTTCATGTTAATTTTTTTATTATTTTGTTTTAAAAAAATATTTTTAAATCATATTGTACCATTATTTAATTTTTAGATTTTTACTTGAGAATATTATTTTATCATTTTGGGGACATTATTAACGTTACCAAAAAGTTCAATTTAGCTTTTGTTATTTCCGTATATATTATTGAGCTAAGGACTATATTTATTTGTCAATACTGCAACAGTGTACTTACGATCAGTCACATATTTGAGGGATGTTATTTCTATTCCCCGAACTTGAGTAGATTGGGAGTAGGACCGAGTGTATCGGATGCTCTGAATGATGACTAGAAGAACGTGGAAATTGTTTTGGTTTTCTTAATAAGGAATGGCCTTTTGAATAAGATTTAAACCAGAGAATCTGTTATACATACTAAAAAATTCCAAAAGAAGTAATTAGTTAAATTTTTTTCATAATTATTTAAAGAGAAAAATAAAGTTAAATAGAATTATAAATATAAATAAAATAGAATTATAAAGCACGAAACATGGGCGTTGATGACCTCAGGGTTTTACGCCCTAAAACCTCAGACAACAACAACAACTATATTAGTATTTGATAATTCCAGCTCTTAATATTAAAATATTTTGTTCCGTACGTAAAACAGTAAATTTTTCTTTCAGTGGATTTTCTTATATATTATTATTTTTCTTTTTTTGGAGTAAGGGGAAGTTTTAATAGGTTCATTGATCTATTTAGTGCTTTCAAATTGTCTGATTAGAGAAAAAATAAAATAAAGTGAGAGTATAGTCTCACGAGGTAAATTGAAACCTTAAAATAAGAAAATAGTTAAACTAATAAAAATTTAAATAACGAAGCCACAATTGTAAATCAACAGATAAAGTAGATAAAGAAAAGAAAAAAAAAACAGAGTTAAGCAATTTCCTCTAGATCCTGAACTCGGCTCAAATAAAGACGTCCATCCTTTTTTTCCTGGTTCGTGTCCTTTTCCTTTTGTTTTCCATTAATTAGTGATGCCTATCTGAGACCAACTTCTCTGAGACTGAGTTCATCCAATTCCTCCATTTGTATCGATAAGAAATCCTTTTGCTGGGAAATATTTACATTGCCTCCTCCGTTTACACTCTTTCTTCACATTCTCTCACTCATTTGTCGTTTCCTTTGTTCGTTTTTTTATTTTTTACTTTGAGCGTGGTTAACGAGTTTACATGAGAATAATTTGCAGGAAATAGGCACTTAGTACTTATTTGGTCTTGTTTCTAATTTTTTCGTATGATTTCTTTAAGTATATTTAAAACAAAAATTACTTTTAACCTGATATGACAAAAATAATTATACTCACGAAACTTGCTAGTAGGGATTTCAAGCAGTGTACATATTTCACACTCAATTCCTTCGTTAAAAAAAAATAATAATAATTTTGATGTAAAAGAAATAATAAGTTTAGGAAAAGATGTGTTAATTCTAATCTAATCTTAAATAGAAAAATAATTATTAGAATTGGAAATGTTTGGTTAAATAAAGTAGAAGTCCAGCATACCAAAACATTGAGATACCAAGGCTCAAATCACACTTAAAAATTGAACACAGTTTACGAAATCCTGGATATTTCCAGTTTTTACATGAATATAAAAAAAAAATTGGATTGATTTTTTATTAAGTTTGAAAAACATTACGTAAGGCTTACCTGCATACTCGCCAAAAATATTTACTTATAATTTTTCAGTTGATTATTGTGTTTCAAGACAAAAATTTATCGCATTAACTGATATCTTATTTATTTCTGCTGTTCTTATTGTTTATTATAACAATAATAGCTGAACATTTATGTTGTAATTTAAATGATTATATAAAAAAGATTCGTTTTGAAACGAAATGCGAAAAAGATGATAACATTTTTTAAGGGTTATATAATCAAGATCGTATTTGAAGTAAAAATTATAAATAATTATATATTTATTGGCTTTCACGTTAGGTCATTATTCTAATTTGCATTATTTCTTTGTTTATGAGGTTGCATTATGTTCTTTGTTGTTCGAACACCAAACTTCGTAGGTAAAAATTCGGTCTTAATATTTTTTCAAATAGGAAGGGATTTCTTTGTTTCTTATAATTTTTGCATAGTCACAACCTCTCAAGAGCTATATATAGTTCAGGATTTATTGCTGTATGATATCTAATTGGCAGTGAAAGGCTGTCCTTGAAGAGCCGGCACTGACTATTTAAACCGAAATTATCCATAATTTTATCCTTATAAGGCTCTTGCTAATTTAAGTACAAGGAAGCAATCAAGAGGTTTCCAAAATGTGCTATCTACTACCAAAGCTCTAGGTGTTAAGAAGGAAATTATCTTTAACACGACTGGGGTCTGACCTTACAGGAGCTTAATGTATTCAATTTTTTTTTATTTGTTATCCATTGCTTCCATTATTATGGTTTCTTGGTTTCTTTTTCAGTCTGGGAGTAATCCTGTTAGTTCTTGTATTCATGATTTCTTGAGAAATGATATTTATTTTTATTTTTTAGAAAAATGGTTTTCAACATTGATAAAACAATAGAAAGAGTGTACAAAGTTATATGTATATAAAAAGCGGACCGTTGTAAGTTAAAAAAATATTAATATAAACTAATAGAATAATAATAAATAAAAAGAAATGAGTGAAACTATACTTTAATTGTTATTTATTTGTTTTCTATTCATTTATATTTATAATGTTTTAAGTTTACTATCTTTCTCTTACTACTACCTTTTACACCATTTTTATTTATTTTTTTTATATTTACATATATTTGTTAACTTTTTTATATCCATTTTTTTTTATGTATGCATATATCTCTATCACTACTTTTATCAATTATATTACATATATATATTACGAGTTTATATTCTTATTTATTTAAAACGACTATTAGTTGTATTTTGTATTTTAGGTGTGGTTTGTTTATGTTAAAGAGGGAAAAATAAGAAAAAAAAAGAGGAAAGTCACATTGGGTTGAAAGAGAAAATATGAAAACAAAATAAAAAAATAAAAGGGGTAGAAAAGGAAGAAAGATAAAATGAAGAGAGATATTAACAAAAAAAAAATTAATACAGTATAGAAAAATGAAAAAAAAAAAGTAATGGAAAATAATTAAAAGTTAAAATAACCAAAGCGATGAAACAAAAAAAATATATATACTATTATTATATATTGTTTACATGCTACGTCTATATGTTGATTTGATTTGAATAAGTATGCTGTGTAGCCTAGCACCTCTGTGAAGTTGAAAGCACAACTTTGTTGTTTTTGAATAACGTTTTTCTCCTCTCATTTGTCCTATCATATTTATATTTTTACCTTGTCCTAATTTAGTCTTGATGAAGCCCTGCCAAGTGTTGCGGAACCAATGTTACTATTTAATATTTTTTTCCTATTTTCTACCTTTATTAACCGCCACCCTATCATCAACTGCCTTGGAATTATCTGTTCCATCTCTATTGATTAGTCCTTTGTATCTGTTGAAGTGAGGTGTACTACCTCTCATTTACATTTGTATGATCTCATATTTTTCTGTCCTGATGATTATGCCTAAATTAACGAAACGATGACTGGTTTGTTATTTATTTGCATTCTAGGAAGATGTTTTTTATTTTAATTTTAAGTATTATTTTCCCGGTAGACTAATTTTGAACAAATAAATTTTGACTGCCTGCTCATCCACAACGTCCTCTAATTTTAATTTATTAAATTGTTAAATTTAAATATTCCCAATCACCAAAATTTAAGTGACTGGAAGATACAAAAAAATTAATTAGTTTTATATTCATGAGGCCCCAAAATTAAGTAATAAACTAATTTTATTGTCTAAATTTAATTAATTAATAAAATTATATCCTAGATTAGAAAATAAAACACCTATTTGATACAAAAAAATTAGGTATAAATTAGATGAGGAAATTATGTGAAAACAATAGAGGTCTTTTATCATTAATCAAATAATTAATTAACGTTGCAAATAAAAACAAAAATTATTTTAGTTGCAACCATATAAGCGAAACAATAGACCAAAAAATATTCCAGACGTTTTATTATTTCTCTTAACTGTTTGAAGCTCAGATAATTTTGATTTATAAATCATTAACCAGCTATCTTCGGAAGGATAGAGGCTCAATTTTCGATTGTCTCTTCTTTTTTTTTTTTTAGAGCGTGAAAATATATATTTTTTAATACTTCAACTCTCTCTAGATGAAGATAGCCAAAATTTAATCGGCTGATAATATTGTCAAACCGATTCTAAAAATGGCTGCCACCCAACACAGTAGAGATACACAACGAGATAATCTTGCTGCCATTAAAGGTTATCAACCAATAGTAATTGCTGTATTGTTTAAGATTGATTTCATAGGCCGTTGTCAACCTACCTGTCCTCTGATCGTTCAGATTACCTACCGCGTTGTTTGTGATTAATTTGGAAACACTTGATCGATAGGGATTGTGGGAGGTCTGCGTGATACAAATCGTTGGTTATGATTGCGAATGCTCTTTATATCTACCAGTGCGTTCTTTCCGTTTAAACTGGTAAAGAATATAATTGCCATCATTATTTATAACTTCTGAATTTATGAAATTTGTAGATTCCATTATTTTTTTAAAAATGGTTTATCCATCTAATCACCTTTAAAGGTGAAAAATTGAACAAGTGCTTTTCTGATATCTTCTTCGTTTTTAAAATTTTTACCCTTCGAAAAAATTTTGTGAAGACAGAAAAAAATGATTATCGGAGAGTTCATTGTCTGGTGAGTATGATGGATGAGACAGAATTTCTTAGCCTATTATTGGAAGAACAATGAACTTGGTAATGTGAAACTATCCGAAACATTCTTTAAATTATAACGTAAATTATTTTATTTTAAAAAGGGTTATTCCTTCACGTAAAAAAAATAAATAAATAAAAATAAACAAAATATATGCGACTATATATGTAAGTACTAATTATTAAAGTTTTCAACTAGCAATAATCGCACCTTCATTGGTTACGATATTGCCTCTGCGCAAGGTTAATAATCCACTGGTGTTAGCTTAATTTTAACATTAATTGGACCTTGCAACTAACCTTACAATGCCACAAGGCAATACTATACTAGTATAAATTTAACATTTCTATAAAATATATATATTGTATGAATTTAATAATAAAGGAGGTACGAAAAAAAGTACTAATTATAGTAGTAATAATAAAACAAAAATTAAATCTTTAACCCTATAGTCTCACGACAGGGTCAGGGTTGTAGTACTTTGTAAGGAAGTACTCTTACTTGATCAACGGTTGTGCTAGGAGGTGATTTGGTCAGAATCACGCTCAACTTCCAGTTTTTTTTCCCCAATTACCACTTCGTGAGGTCTTGGTTGAACGCAGAGAGCTCCTGAACCCACAGGGCTGACTCACGGCTGTAATGAAATAGAAAATAATTATCTATCAACCACAAGAGGATTCGATCCCGAATCCTTGGAGTTTTTACCATTGTGCCTTACTACTGAGCCGCCCACTCCCCCAATAAGTATAATTTTTTTTTTTTTTTTATTTTTAATTAGATTTATTTATTGATAGATATTACAATCTGCCACACAGTTGTGGGCAATAGGTAATATTGATAAATGATCTCATACATACTAAAATAAAAAAA
>NW_027113122.1:299240-339960 GCF_000696795.3 Halyomorpha halys | reverse complement strand
AACCCTACAATAACCTTAAAATGTCACAAGCCAATCGAAGGAAATTATTTCACAGATATCGATATATCATATATATCATGTTATATATATGTATGTATTAAACGAATATAATAATAAAGGTGGTTACGAAAAAAAAAAAAAAAATGCAGCTTTTGACAAATCTTTCTTTATGGAATTCCATCTGTCGCTCCAATACCTGTCCCACCTTCAAATCCTACTTATTGCCTCATTTCATATCAACCCTTTTCCAATTGAATAAAAATAGATGTTCTTTATTTACATTCTGACTTTATAAAAATTCCTGTTTTAATTTTGGAGATCTTTGTACTTATAATTATTATCACTATCTGGAACATTTTTTTTTTTACTTATGTAATAAGTTTATTTTTTCGGTTTAAAGACATAAAAACTTACTTTATTATGATTTTTCATTTTTTTTTTTATTATGTATTAATTATTTTATTTCTTACTAAATGGCTCTAAAGTCCATCTACTATTTTTGTAGTATTATTCTAATGAGACGTGTCCTAAGGTATATAAATAATTTATTATTATTATTATTATTAATGCATCCTCAAATCATATATGTATTATAAATATGTTTTGTTATTAAGGACTTGCATTCATATATGCTCAAAATGTGTTACTGCAACAATCAATACCAGTTTGCTACGAAAGCGTTCGTTATTCATCTTGGAATTCTTATTTTTTCTAAGGTGATGTGCATTTGTTGTTTTGTATCTTATAATTCATAATACCTTGTTTCACAAAAGATCCTAACAGGGAATCAAACACCACGTTATTTATACGCTTCTTCATGTTCGTATCGTTCGGAAACAGTCAATGTTTCCCACTTGTCACCGCATATTTTATTTATGTAGTGTGAGGACTTGGCTTTGCGAATATTATCTTGTTGAGGATATCAGAGCATAGCTAAGGCGAGTAATCGTTATGAATTTAGTCGTTTCATTCGTAAAATTGAAATCATGTTGCGGGGTGGAAGCGGCAAATAGAACTCCCGGTTAATAGTTGATAAGTGGCCAGGGAGCAGTGATTTGGACCTTAATAACATGTCAGTTGTAGAGGATTAAAGCTTCTGGAATGTTCCAACGTTTACTCAACTCGGCCCTACCGGTTCTCGCTCTCGACTTCTAAATCATTTCCAATTTAATATTCTCCGAATCCGAATTATTAGCATAAGACACCGCTGTCTCCTAATACCTTTGGTGGTATGTCAATTGCTGAGTGGTTTAAGATGTGTCCTTAAATGGCGATTTACATACAGGTTGGGTTGGAGGGTTGCTTGCGTTGTGTTAAAGGATAATTGTCACATGTTATAGAATTATAATATTGTAGGAAGATGGATCGGGTACCAAGAATGGTACACAAAGAATATACAAACTATTTATCAGTAACAGACGTTTCCCCCTCACTTAGCAGGACTTCATCTGGGCTACATGTATGAGAACAAAAGATTGTAAAATTAAATTAATTGAATATATAGTAATAAAGAAGAAAATATGAAAATTGTAGCCTCTTTACCACCTAAGCTACTTTACTTTTACAAAATAATCCTAAAATTTATGAATAGTAATTTATTTCGAAAATAAAATATATTCAAAAAATCTTAGAAAAAAGATTTCTTCCAATTTTATCGATCAACCCTTTAACAACTGTTTTAGGAAACGTATTTCATACTCAATGGTACCAAATCTGTTCAGTTGTTTACCAAAACTAGTAAATATATAAATTATAAAGAAAACTAAAAAAAAATAAATAGTTGACTGGGTACTTTCTTACTTCTTTAAATCTTAAACTTTATTTGTTCTTCCAATTATTATTTTTTATTTAATTTTCATATTAATATATTATATTTACTTGTATATTCTAGCTTATAAAACGTAAAACCTCCACAGCGCCTTAATAATCAAAATTGTTACTCAAAATTCATTTACGTTTATTTTTTTTAATGTTATTTTGGCACCGATCAATAGGTGTTGTCATCTGCTCTTGGTATTGGATGTACTTTTTTAAATAAATAAAAAATCAAATATAAATTGAAAGAGTTATCAAAAAAAAAAAGAAGTAAAATAAAGGAATAAAAATCTAAATGAATAGAATAATAATTAATGAAAGGCGTAGTTATGAGTGATCGTATTGCCAATGGGGTTATAAATTATGGAATAATAATTAATAGAAGTAGTAAAAAATATGGTACTATTAAAAGAAAGAGTGGAGATGTAAATGAGGAGTAAGTTGATGAAATGACAAATCAGGGGTGTAGGAGATGAGCTAAATAAAAGAATGAAATGGGGTAATAAAAGAGAAATAATGCTCACCCGAATCCGCCAGATTTCAGAATGGGCTTTAATTTGGTACGGTGGAAGTGGGTATAAGAAAAAGTATTTAATGTATAAGGTTATAATATGGTAGTATAATAATTATTATTATTTTAATTTTTTAGTTAAAGAAAATGGACTATCACATAAATGATCTCGAATTATTATTAAAAAAATATATAAATATAAGAAATAAATGCTGTTGATAGCATGGTATCGCCATTGAGCAAGATTGAACAAATGAATTTCAGTAAGTCATACAGTTTTTGAGTCATATCGTTTGACAGGAGGAGAAAGAAAAATAATTTACAACTGAATTTTTCAACTGTAAATCGGATGGTAAGCTTCCTCTTCCACTTCCAGCAGTTTTGCGCCTTTCACTACCACTGATGTGCCATATCCAGCACTCAAAAATTTTAACGCCAATGGAGTACTATTATCCCATAAGGAGCAAACCTTTTATTTCTTAACGCTAACCAATTCAGTAATTTCATAGCGAAGAGAAAAAATAGCACTAGGTCTTTGAACTGTTTATCCTTCGGCTAGAAAAACAATCTCCACTTTCCTTTGATCTGACTTAATCCATGCATTTATCCATTTTATGCTGATTACAACAGGCATTTAGATATGCAATCGGATTATCTGGCTAATGATCTTAACGATATGTAGTCATTGGCATTTACAGTCCGTATTAATTTAGGAGTTGCATTGTTAATAGTTCGGGCAACTTTCTATTGCACCGGACTAGGTTTCTATAGTTACTATACGGGCCTATGAATATGTAACGGGAATAATTTATGATTATTTTACTCTCTGTTATATTCCAGTTGTCATTCATTTTTTTGTTTTGTTATTTATTAATATTTCATTATCGTTTTGTTTTTTTGAAGCGGATTTATGGTTATTTATTAAGGTTCGAACCAAGAGTTTCCCTTTTTTATGTAAAAGTTGATAATTTGCATTTTCCTCTTATTTTGCCATTTCTTCCCACTTGTCATCCCGAGACCGGCCTAGAGGGCGTTGTTTTATATTTGGACTGGGCCTGGATTAACAACCCAGAAATATAGAGCAAAAAATATTTAGCTTTCAAAATTTTGTAGCCTCTGACTATCCTTAACAGACATTTCTGCTATTACTAAAGCTTCTATAAAAATATTAAAGAATAGAATATCGTTGAGAATTTTTTTTAATATATTGTAATTTTAAGTTATCGTTAGTAAATGTTTTTTGTTTAAGAGATGAAGAGCCGTGCAATGCTAAGTATTTTTTAAATTTATGAATAATATATATTTTTTTGTTAAATTATTTGGTTCATTACTGCTGTTAGAACCTCTAAAAGTGAAAGAGATCGCAAAAACTCTAAATATTGTTACTGTTTACTAAGTATTTGGGAGAAAGCAAATACCTAGGCAACCAACTTCGGCATTTTTCTAACTAACGTGGTTGCTACTAAGAACGGAAGGTATGAGCCTGTTAAACTAAAATTGTATAAAATTATTATACAAGATTCATCATATTTGATTTTCTAAAATGTAGAAATAGTCTTGTATTTTACATCTTTTTAACATTAACATTTGCTCTGTTTTTTTGTCCATTATTAAAATAAAGTAAAAATTATTTTATAGTGAAAGAAAAACGGCTTGTAGAGAAACTTCTAAGTAGAGAAAATTCTATTTTATACCAAATGAATTTATGAACACTTAAAAAACATAAATAGATCAGCATGAGGATTATGTGAAGTTATCGGTTGTATTTCTTTATATGGAAGGTAAAACACAATTTTACTTATTCCTTTAACTTGGCAGGAAAGCAATTTGACTTTCCCTTCCAGGGTGTATTTTTATATATATATATTCTTCAGAGTATAGCAAAAACAGTTGAATAAAATGTAAAATAATATGAAATTGCTGAAAAATGAACGTAGAATCCTTTGTCCAGGAGGTTAGGATATGATAGTTATTTGTATATAATGTTATTAGAAAATTTTTGGTAATTAATTGAAAAAATTATTCGACTTTTAGTTTATGAATTTTATCTCAGATATAATTGCTTTTGCAATCTGATAGTAGCAATTAATAATTAATTATTTATAATTCAGCTCTGAAGCAATGAACTTAATTACACAAGTTTATTTCAATTATTATAATTTATCCAGCGATTAAATGAAACTCCCATTATCAACTTTATTTTTAAAACATGCTTTCATTATGCGTATTTAATTTCTGCCGTTTGATTATTTAATACGTCAAATGAACAATCTCGCAGTGATGGTTATCTTTTCAGTTTTTATTTATGAGAACCGCCCCTGAACATATTAAAAATGAATCTAGGTCGAATCTTTGTGTAAGGTTACTATTAGATTTATTAATTATTGATGGTATTCGCTTTAGGATATCTGTGTTATTACAAAAAACCCATGAGGACTGCTATGAACTTCGTTAATGTATCCGTAATTGTGAATAAGGTTTTGAATTAGGAAGAAAAAATTGATCCCCTGTTTAATGTAAAGGGTCAGTCGATATGTTAGTAATTATTCCGGGATAATTAGCTATTGATTTGGCATTATTCGATCGAGATTACCTTTTGGAAAGAATTAGTGAGTTTGTTCAAGATTCAGGATAACCCTTCAGGTCATGGGCGATCATATTTCGGGTTATCGCAAGGTAGGGTTCCACTATTTACTGAATTCTAGAATTTAACGTAGAACATATAGAATCTTTTTCATCAATTGTGAATTAAAAGTAGAATAATATTGGTATACAATATAATTAAGTATAACATACGAAGTAAAATCAATAAATTTTGTCAACATAGTTCGTATATTAATTAATAAAAAAATAATATTTCCAAAAAACATTGGTTGAGAAGAAAATATTTCCTCTTAATAATATTTACATATCTCATTAAAAAAAAAAATATTTCTACCGAATAATTCTGTTTTTAATGTCATTTTATAACAATTATTAATTTATAGTTAAACATTTAAGCTATATTTTTATTGTTAATAGTATTTATCAGAAACTGTGATATTGTAAAATCTGTGTTAGCCGCTGAACATTAACGTCATCTCATTATTCAATCTTAAATAAATGGAGAAACACTAAAAAAAAAAAAAAAATTATGTACGCTTCTTTTTTTAATGATTGTTAAATAATGTCTTTTCCGATGAACTCTACTTATAAATTTCATACTTTTGATTGTGATTTTTTAATATATATATATATATATATATATATATATATATATAAAACTTGTACCAGCCCATGTAAGGTCTGAACTTTGTAAAGAATTACTGTCTCTAGATCAACGGTTGTGCAAGAGGAGATGTGATTTGGCCAAAATCACCCGTATCCGCCAAGTTTTTTTCTCCAGTTAAGGTTACCTTACTTTATAAAGACTGAATGTTCCCTAGGAGGGCCCCCGGACACACGGGGTCAACTCATGGCCAACTCAATAGAAAATAAATAAAATAATCATCTGTCGTAAATTATTATGTTCGAACCCGAAGCCCAAGTAGATATGGCTACAGCATTTAAATTTAGTTAATTTACTAGATATTATTTAATCACCATCATAAAAATAAAGATTAATAATATAGTTAACATCATATAAAAAATAAATAATGTAAGAAATATTTTTATGTTACATTGAGTGTTTATTTTATTTTATTTTTTTAAATGAAAATCCTTAACTTGCTTTGTGAAGTGATTTCTTTGTTCTTCGTTCAGAGTTCGTTTTCGTTTTTTCCTGTTGAAATCCTTGATGGTGGATTAAGTTATATTTTTATTGTGTTCAATATTTTTTTTTCCTTTTAAAAATATTAGCCTCTTCGTTACCACTTTTGAAGGGTGCCTCGAATTCTGTTCTACCTTGTTTATTGTGGCGAGTTGTCTGTAAGAGTGACTAGAAGATATATAGCACACTTGATAGGTCCTTGGAGGAGATGTTATCCCTGCTATTGTTGTCCAAGTGCTTTACCTTTTTAATCCATTCACTTCTTGTCAGGAAGCCTTTCTGAGGATCTGGAAGACAAGGTCCTTCGCCGGTTTTTTTCCCATACCTCACCTATCTGATCGAATGCTATTCGCTATCTTCTTGTAAACAAAGCTAGGAAGGTTTTCAGTTCTACTTTAATCCGGTTGCGATTGATAACGTGATCTCTGATCTAAGTTCATTCCAGTATTTCCTCCGTTTCACATCAGATTGCATGAATTCCGGGAGTAATTTATCGAACTACTACTATATCGAGTTTGCATCAGAGCTTTGCATGACTTTCGCAATTCTTATGACAATGAAGAATGTAAATGTCTATCGGTAAGCTAGTGTGCCATTGTCTCCGGATTGGTGGATTCGTAAGGCGATTATCACCCACTCACGTTTTGGCAATTTGTTACCAAATCTTTCAGTCTCTGCGACGTACTAATTTCTTCTCGACGTCTTTGTCATTAATTTCACCTTCACCCACGCGTCTTCAGAACTCACAAGGCTCTCTTAATGGGCTGACGAAAAATTTATTGGAACTGTTTCTCTGTTCTCTGAATAAAAATTGCTATTTACGATGGGCCTGTAAGGTAATCGTTTTATATCAAATATCTCATGAACAGAATATTTATAGTTTCGTGTTAATCAATATTAGTTTAAAGTGGTTTGGAAATGGTTTTTTTATTGATCAATATTTTGAGAATGCTGATATTATTTTCTCCATCTGTTTTGTGTTAATAATTCATTTGTGGTTTTGGACCTTTAGTCTTAAATACTACCGGCGAGAGGGATGCGCTGGGATCTTTTGAGCTCTGCTCTACCCCTCACAGGCTCAGGGATCCTTAGGTCGATTATGTAAATATTGTATATAAGAGTGTAAATGTGACTAGAGATTATATTATTTTATCATTATGTAATTTTATTTTATTTTTTTCATACTCATAGTTTGATTTTAATTTAGTTTATCCTTCTGTTTGTATAAATTTTAAGAGAGATTTTTTTTTTCATCCATTTATTTATTTTATTTTATGTGTAAGTCTTTCTATTCTTATATCTTTCTATTCTCACAGTTTTTCTAATTATTAATTAATTTATTTCTTAACTTAAAATAATTTTGAGAAAGTTTGATATGCTTGGGACTCTCTAGTTTTAACAGAGAAAGAAAAGTTTTTTTGTTTATCAAAACCTTTATGAAAGTTCCAGTTTTTAAACATTTAAAAACTCCAGTTTGATCACGCTGCAAGAGAAGCACTCGCGCTTCCGGGACGAGGTAAAGCAATTTTAACTCCGTCAGAGATATGCAGGCCTCTTGTAAAGGAAGTCAAAGATCAATGGCAATCTATGTGGAACGAAAGCCCAATGAGCAAATTAAAAATTATTAAAAAGGATGTCAAGCCCTGGGGTACCTCCAGTCGCAAATGCCGTAGAGAGGAAGTTGTACTGACTAGGCTGAGAATAGGTCACACGAGGGTCACCCACTCCTATCTTATATCAAAAGAAACCCCTCCGAACTGCCAGTATTGCAATAACAATTTAACCATAAGCCATGTTTTCCAACGATGCCCATATTTTACACCACACCTCAATAGCTTGGGACTAAGCCAAGATATCTCAAAAACCATTGGAGACGATGATAAGGCAATAGAATTGGTGTTTCAGTTTTTAAAATCACAAAATTTACTTACAAAAATATAACTTGATCGGAAGAAAAAAAAAAAAAAAAAAATTAAAAATAAATAAAATTTAACGAATATTAGCAAAATTAAATAAAATATAAATGGCGTTGATGACCAATGAAGTTTGGCGCCACTAAACAACCAAACAAACAAACAAACTCCAGTTTGACTTACAGCACTTTTGCGTTCAATGGCTCACTTCATCATAATTTATTTGAACATAAAAAATATATATATGATTTTATATCTCAATGTTTGGGATGGTGTATTTTAAATATTTGGATTTTATCTTATTTTGTTTTTCTTTATTGTAATCTAGACATTAATAATAGAGGTCTCAGAACATATTCACACTCTTTATACAAAGTAAATGTTAACAAAAGAATAAATTTTAAAAAATATAAAAATAATATTATAAAAATATTTCGCCTAAGAAACTCCAAACCAAATATCTCTCCACAAGAAAAACGTCACTGGTGCTAAAATCCAAGGGAGGTTGATAGCAGGTGCTAGTATTTTATCTAAAAATATTTTCTGTATCGTTGATTTAGAGATAAAAGTTATCAAGTGATAGTTTTGCGAAGATGAATTTTTTTTTTTTTTGCTTTTTACCTGTGCCTGAATCAATTTTACGTTTTGACAGAATTATTAAATTATCAATTAGTGATAATTTCGCATTTCTGTCCATCTGAAGGTTTTGTCCAGGTCCTGCCAAACCTTCTTTCCAATGTTATTTGTTCACTTTTACCTCTAACCCAATGATATTTTTTATTGCAAGACTATTGATAAAACCAGATTAAACCATAGGGAACTAGTTTAGATGCTATTTTGCCTTACTTGACTTCATTTTTATAGTGACCAGTTTTTTTTTCAATTTAGTTTATTGTCCTCATGTCTTCACTATCTTATGGCAGGATATATGAGTTATTCTACATATTATCAATCTATTCTACCCAAAGTTGGATGGGCGTGTGTCCGTCACAAAATAAATGTTAAAACGTCCATCGGATTTGAGAATGTTAAGTTGATTTTAATAACGCTGCTATACGTTTTTAATGTTGTTAATTATTGCTATTATTACTTAATGACCCTAACGACCCATTATACTCCATTAATGGTTGTTTCATCGGAACTTACTCTCCTCCTGTTCTGCCGTAATATTTTCCTCATTACCACCCTCTAATGCCTCATCGCATAAATCGCATTGTGTGATCCTGAAAATCCTTGATCTTTCTCGAGGCCTTGTACTCCACCGTGATCAGATAGTCGAGCCTTCCCTTCCTCGATTAATCAACAGACCGCTCCGCCGTCTGACCTGTATCAACGCCACCCCCATATATGGGCTATGAGGAAGGTGAATTTGCATTTCTAGTCGTTTATTTATTTATTTTTTTTGTATAACGAAAACATTGCAAGGGCATAAATAAACCACTCTAGCTTGTATTTTGTCCGCTTGTTAGAAATTCAATACTAAAACCATACTTTAACACCTTTGTCTGATATGTAAAAAAAAACAACATCTTTTAGGCCACCCACAAAAATACGAAAGTTAAAAAATACAACTGTTTTGTTAAAGTGTTGTTTGGATTAAAAACTGCTTGTCCGTTAAACTGACCCTAAAAAATTAGTTAGGAACCAAGTGAAATTTTTTAATTCTATATTTTTTAAAAAATAATTTCTTTATTTCACATCTGCTTCTCAATGGTATCAGTATTAATGAATTGGCGAATTAAACATAACTTAATATTATTTTATTTCTGTAACCTTTTTGATCTTTAACAAGCCCCAAGAAGAGACCATTTATTGATGCAAAACATGTTAAAATACCGTGCATTGTATTTGTGTATGCGCATATCTTGTGTACACTTACTTTGGCACATCGACGGCAAAAGTAATATTGCTATGTTACGGTTTGAACATTTTATTTTATATGGGTTTCTAAAACTAAATTAACAATTTTACAGAAAATTAAAATATGAAACCATCACGAACATGCTATTTGCAAGCTTTCAGTCCCTTTTGAATTAAGTTCAAATAAATGTATCGACTTTAACATCTGGTTTAACTTGTTTCAAATACTTAGTTAACTGTTAATTGAAAACGGGAATTTAGACTCAAATTGTGTCTTAAAAAAGGTGCACGAAATTTCATGAGTGTTCCCTCCGCGTTGTTTTATTTAATCAGGCATAAGATTTAATATTTAAAACAATGAGATTTTCATCAATAAAAT
Organism: Halyomorpha halys; assembly: GCF_000696795.3. Lineage (NCBI taxonomy): Eukaryota > Metazoa > Arthropoda > Insecta > Hemiptera > Pentatomidae > Halyomorpha > Halyomorpha halys. Next base: position 329,734 of record NW_027113122.1, on the reverse strand, counting down.
TTAAGAAAGAACCTATCGAATCTCACTAAGCTCACATTTTATAAATAAAAAATTATTTAACAATAAAAATGTATCACAATTTTCATTCTATTTATATTTAATCCACACTTCTGTGTATTTCGGCTTTTTCGATAAGCCATTTTCATCTTCAATCAAGTCACATTTCAAAAAATATTTTTAAATTAAACAGTAACTTTTTATATTTTATATAATTGTATATATGAAAATAATTTTTAATGTTGTGAAGAGTGAAGATGGAAATGGTTATTAAAAAAAATGTTAACTTTATTTACAAGATTTTTCTTAGTATTACAAAATAAAAAATTAACCCTCCTAAAAAAATTAACTACCATAATAAAGTTGTTTGTAACAAATACATTTTAATTTATTGTGGGCGCTTAGGCATTTATTGGCATTAGCATAAATAAATTTTTTCCAACATGAAGAAATAGTCCATTATCGCGGAGTGATACATCATGAGATGCACCTGGTGTCTCCTGAATACTGTCACAGGGTTTGCGGGCCCTTTTGACCTACAGGCTACTGAAAGGTTAGGTCCCTTTTGTATTTTAGAAATCGGCATCTTTGCCTCTCTGATAGTAAACCATCCCTTCTTTCATTCATAGAAGAAAAAAAATTGATCATTTTTCATATACATAGTTCCTAAACCAAATTAAATTTGTTCAACAAGAGGAATTCACGGAATTGAATAGAATAATCGTACTCCTTTTAACAATGTTCAACCCTTTGGAATTCTGAGTGGTCTAACGGCAAGGTTGACTGGCCAGCAAAAGAATCAAGAGGTTCCGACAATAGTCTACCAGAGCGCAGGATGGTGGTTGCAGATTGGTTAACAAAGGCGTTGCAAATGAGGAGGTTTGGTAGACTTTAATTGGTCTGTTGTGTATCGATTACAAGCTGTTTCCTCTGGCGTGTCTGCTTCCTTTCCCAGACGGTATCTTGATAGCTGGAGTAAAGGGTGAGTAATCGTTAACAGTTAAGTCACATACACCATGTATGGTTTGTGGCGAAGTCTCCCTTCTCTTTCTTTAAATAAAATTTATTAATGGGTTTATTATTTTCCAAATAACGTATAAATGTACTACTCAATATCCTACTGGAAGGCAACGTATTGATAACAGGGGTTATATATATCCATGGGGTTATATATATGCAGCACTACTGCTGATACCATGGACATGACATTGAAGAATATTGTTTTGTATGGATTTGTTGAAATTCAAAACTGTAAAATGCCAAAAAAAAAACAACTAGTATATAATAGTTATAATTCATAAAGTGGTATGAATTATTTTACAATGACATGATATATCTTGTGGAAAACAGAAACATTTTTAGAATAGAAGGTCATGAGGCCATCTTCATTCCAGAAGCATAGAAGGATTCTCAGGAATTGAAGAGGGAGCAAGATTTGAAGCAAGTGGGTTTAGGGTTTATTAGTTCATCTTGAAAATTTTGATCTGGTTCTGGCAAAATCGGCAATATTGAGATCGTTATGGATGGTCATGCATTGTGAAGTGGGAGAACCTACTGCATAAAGATAAACGAATCCCCGGCAATATTAGCAGAGCTGAGACAGTGGTCTGTTTTCGGCTAGTAACAGGACATGATTTGCTCCAAAAACACCTCCATCGAATTGGCATCGTAGATTCCCCGAAATATCCTCTTTGCAACATGGGAGACCATCTTTTAACGTGTATCGGTCTAGAAGATCTTCAGCAGGATGCTGAAAAACTAAGAGGACAAGTAAAATTGTATTGGGCTGCGAGAGGGAAAATGGCGTAATAGCCCACTGTGGCGTAGGAAAAAAAAAACCGATAGCTAGTAGCGAATGTATACACATTGTCAGTGGACTTTTGTACCTTCATATGTTTAGTTGTGTCTATTTGTATATACTGAGAATAGCTTTTTAATGTATTTATTCATCAGTTTTTATCATTCATTCTCCAAGTTGAACTGTCATCGTGGAAACAAGTAATGTCGTACTATCTTCCAGTTGTGACTGAACTATAATGACAAGACAGGATTGCTTACCTTTTGATATCTTGGTATACTATATTTTTACCTGTCTGGTAATTTTTTTTTTTTTTTTTTTTTTTTTTTTAATTTGTGTACTGGGTTTGGTTTACGTTTTTAAAATAAGAAAAAATTGTTAGGGAGTACTGATAAATATATCAATTTATATGTGATAATGGGAGGCCGTTTATTACTAGTATTTATTGAGTTCTTTGGATTTTTTTTTGACTAATTGTTTTTTTGTTGATTTCATATTTTAAAAGAAAAGTTACTTTTTTAAGAATCCAGTTCCATCGACTCTCAGAAACTCTCTCAGTAGAACCGTTACCCTTTGGCGGATCCGATGTGTGGTTATTGCGAGGCCTGGCCCGGTCGTGAGCTGCCGATGGCGCGGTATACACTTAGTCATGGTCCGTTTGCTTCTTGTATCACGCCGTGACGCTCGAAAGCTACCATTCCGATCATCGGGAAATCAGATCGGCTTCTGGATCCACTTAACAAGATATGATGAAACTGGACCTCTGTTAAGTAATCAATGTAACTATTAATTTTTAATGATTATTTATGACAAGTATGTTGGACTTGGTAATAACTACTGCAAATTAACTACCTACTCCGAAACCAGAAACGTATATGTAAGTGTATGGTATTAGTTACAAATTGTAATTTCGGAAAAGAATAATAAATTTACGCACAATCATGAAGTATAGCTTTATTTTTCTAAATGGTTCTGTTCATAGATTGGTATGAATTAATCTTCATTAAAATTTACTGGATAATAATGTTTTAATTTTATGTGAACGCCTGTAAAATGGAATATTATATTTTTTAATAAATAAATTATTAAAAAAAACAATGCTTTGTACGGTTAATAAACAGAATATAAAATAATAGTTAACACACACACATATATTATGAATACATACAGATCATGTACAAGATCTTTTGGTTTTATAAAATTTTAAAATTTATAATAATCAATTTTAGCTTTTGGATAAATTCTATAGAAACAATAACTATAAATAGAGCACAAATCCATTTTCCCTCTCTGAATATCATGCTGAATGAAGCATGTGTCACCAACGCAAAACGGGTGTGCTACCAATATAAACAATAATATAACTAAATCGTGAATAAATATTGACTTACTTTCGTATTTTCAGAGAATATTGTGGAATTTACTCCATTTGTTACTTCCAAAACAAGATCACCCTCTACTTCTTTGTATCCAATAAAAAAAAAAAAAAAAAAAGTATGCTGTTTACTTGCCATGTTGTTGAAAAAGTGAACAATGCCAGAATGGGATACCTCTCCTGTCGCCTAGGATATTATCTGTTATCCGGATTGTGAAACTGTATCGGATCAGCTGTTTTGATTCAGGGGATCAAATGAGCCGGAGCGATCGACCAGGTGGCCCCTGAAAGGCCTGGGGCCGTTGAAAGGGAAAATAACACAGCCAGCCCCGGTCCCCCACAGCCGATAATATCCAAGGTTTTGTCAGAGTCGAGAGCTTATTTCATCAATGGTCTGTTTGCGATTGCGAAAAGGATTGTGAATCAGTTGTTCCAGTCCCTATAACCTCATAATGCCTGTTATCGACTACGAAATTGTTCTGAATATATTATCATTATGGGCTTGAGATGTAAATAATATTATAGATATCTGCTTTCAAACCATAGGAGTATTTACTTTCACTGCTACTTTCTAAATAGATCCTTCGGTTTGTGGTCTCGGGTTTCTCAAGTGTTAGATGTGTGAAGTTTCCAATAGTTATGAGATCCCTACGTGATATACCACATAACGTAACGGAATCTTATCCACAAATATTTGATCGCATTATGCTACTGATATTTATGCTGACCGTTTTAGATTTGTATGTTGAGAACCTGTTTAGATTTCTCAATGATATTCAGAGGGGGGAAATGAATTTATGCTCTTTTTATAGTTATTGTTTCAATAGAATTTATCCAAAAGCTAAAATTGATTATTATAAATTTTAAAATTTTATAAAACCCAAAGATCTTGTACATGATGTGTGTTAACTATTATTTTATATTCTGTTTATTAACCGTACAAAGTATTGTTAAGATATTTTTTTTTTTAAATTTTATATGTATTATTTATTTATTTATATAAATTATGTTCTAAGAAAATAGTTGACCACGTGAAGTAGATTATAGAAAGATAGTCTAGGCGGTTAATGAAATGAAGATAGTAAAAGAAAACTATTGTTAACCAACGTTTCGCCTCACTTTGCAGAGCTTCGTCAGGGATGTCAGATTGAAACAAAGGTATTAACTGTAGATAAATTAAGTTTTCTTTTACTATTCTGATACCTTTATTGACTGCCACCCAGACTACCTTCCTACAATATATAAATTATATACCTAAGTAACAATAAGATATGTCCTAACTGAAAAATGTTTTAGATTATATAATTTATTTATAAAACTGTCGATATAAGTGGATGGTATGATTCAAAGAAATGAAATTAGAAACCCTTAAAAGTTACTTTCGTCTCAAAAATTTTCTCTCAAGTCTCTCGTTTAATTTGTTTTCATCAAAATAAATGTGTTATTAATAAGTATTTCGCATTTTATCTCGAAATATCGCTTGCCAATTTTGAGTTCGCCTATCTTTAACTATCCTATGCAAATGTTTATGGCCTAATATAGAAAAAATATAGGTTTCGCCTTCACCAGTCACGCCAGAAAACGCAGCAGGGGTGGACATGCGATATTTCTGGTTCAACACTTCAGAGTTTTTGTTCTCTAAAAATATTCAGCTGAAATTGTTACATCAATCTTAAAGTTCATCTTATTTATAATATTTATTACGTATTAATGATATTGTTAAAACCCTAATAAAATAAAATACTTAAACGTTAATAGTATATATTTATGTTTGAAGTTCAAATTAAAACTACAATTTAATTTGAACTTCAAACATAATAGTGTAAACTATTTTTTGTCTAGAAGAAAATGATGGAGGAGTTTTCGTATTTATTCAATAATTATTATATTTACATTATTAGAATATAATATAAATTTATTTGTGAAAATTTAACTTATTTATCTTAGTTTCTACCTGAATAATAATAATAATTTCCTAAAAGTAGATATATTGAATTATATTTAAATCTCCCCAATCTATTTCTTGAAGGGATTAAATGGTATTACATGAAGAAAAATAAATATTTTAAATTATAATCATGAAATACTTTTTAGGTAAAATTTTGTGTCCGTATCTTCTCATCGAAATTGATTGAACCTTTGTTCTTCTAATATCTTATGCTCCAATAGTTCTTCAAAAGTTTATTCATCCGTTTTTATGCTTTATTTTATGTTTTTGTGTTCAGTTCGTTTATATTTTCCAGAAATTATATCTATTTGATGCTTTTGTAACATAACTCTATAATACCGTCTATAGATAGGTAGATTTTGTAAAATATAATCATCTATGTGCCCTAAGGTAAATGTTTCTTAAGGTTTTTTTTTTTTTTTTTTTTTTTTTTTTTTTTTTTTTTTTTTTTTTTTTTTTTTTTAATTTTTGTATAACATGATTAAGTAATGAGAAACCTAAATTTTCTCTATATTAGGCCAGAAAAATTTGAAACGGATTGTTTAAGATAAGTGAATAAAATTGTCGAGTTAAAACAATTTAAAAAAAAATTTTCTATTGGTGTTTTAAGTTGAAATCAAGCCTATTTAATAAGAAATTAAAATGAACCAGTTAACTGAAATCAAATTAAATTTAAAATGTATTTTAGTGTTTATATGTATTCGTCCTTTATGCACGATTTTAGTCAGTTGAAACATTAGTTTCAACAGCAGTCATGTATCTATGTGAATTGAATAAAACAGAGTGTATAATGAATTATTGAATATAAGTATTATGCACGTGTTGCGGCTTTCGCGGTTCGGTCTGAAATATTCAGAAACGGTTCTTTTCGCTAGCAACTGGAATCTATGTGGAAGTGACTACAAGTCTATAAGAAGTCTTTAAGTCTTGCGACTTCTTAGATTTCTTGATGAATAAAATAAGTTATATTTGGTCTAGTATGACAATTTTCAAGAAAAAGTTCATGTCTAATAAAAAATTCTTTATATTCGTTCTTGTTAAAATCACTATCAAGCAAAACATGAACGCTAATTCTAATTATAATGTTTTAATTTCAAATTGCGTTATTGTACAATTGTAAATTTTAACATCTCATTTTATTATGATAAAGGAAATTGACATAGGAAAAATTAAATAAATAATTATTATTAAAGAACAGACGAAAGGACATTTATTGTATTGAACAATGACAATTATAATTCAAAATATCTGTTTATTCTTCTATTTCATCCGAATTGTGCGAAAGGCCTATGAGTGATAGTGATGACCCACGTCACATTTAAAACTTCAGAGTTGCCACAAAATTCCTGAATTCCGAAAGTAATTCAAATCTCTTCCCTTCCTATTTTATTTTGATATATCTTTGTCCATGACAATGATTTTTTTAAATTTAAAACATATCGGGAAATGTCCTACGGCCTGTCATAACACGATCAATAATTATTTTAATATTTTTTTAAGGCTGAGTGATGTCAAAACGTTTTGATCTAGTAATATATGAAAATTAAGAAAAGATATTTCCGAATAAAAACAAATTACTCTTTGACAGCCTCGGGAATTGAAACGTATAGTGCTTATTGCAAGTAGAACATTTGTGAAACATTACTGTAGTTAAACTGGAATATCGTTGATTGGCCATGCGTTGTATATAAATGGAAGATGTCTGGGTGCCGTCAATAAACTATTTATTATGAGCCAACGTTTCGTCCCACATGCAGGACTTCCTCAGGGCTAAACAGATACAAACAATTTAAATAAAGTAATAAAATATGAGAATAGATAAAAAAATCAAAGTAATCTAAGGTATATGTAAAATTATTTACAATATGAGAAAATTTATATAAAAATGAACAAATTATGTTAAAGAAAATAAATCTTATTTCTTTCTTAATTATTTTTTCGTCTTGACCTTATTTTATTCTTATTTTCCGTCCTTAGTGTTTACTGTTTTTTTTTTTTTTTTATGTTTCTTTTTTATCAGCTTTTTTGTTATTAATCCCTTTTTCATTTACTACCTAATACTTGTTTGTAATTCTTGTTTATTTCCACTTTTCCCAGTACATCTTATTTATATTTTGTTCATTTTCGTTTACATTTTCGCATATTTTAAATAATTTTTAGTCATAGTTTCTTAGTTTGTTATCTATTCTCTTTCTTTTTAATATTATTTTAGTTGCTTGTTTTTTTTAGCTCTGAGGAAGCCTTGCAAAGCGTTACTGCATAATAAAAAGTTTTATTACAATTTTAGTTCTTTTAATCACGTCCGGACCATCTTAGTTTTAAAAAATAAAATCTTTTCGATTCGCAGATCAAGTTTTGGTTTGTTATGGTTATGTAGCTGATAGAATGACCTGTTTGGGTTGGCTCCTTTGGTATCTGAATGTTCTTATTCACAATCGATATAGAGATGTTACTTGGGGTGGAAGTATCGATGTATCAGGACCCCCTAGAGCCAGGTTAATTAAGCGAACCACCCCCAGGCCGCTATAGTTTCACGATCGATTCCTCCCCCGGTCTGTTGTCTAAACAGAAACGCCCTCGGGCTCTTGAGGGCCACTCGAACTGATGGAAGAATAAGAAACGGTAAGGAAGTCGAGCTAGAAGTGAAGTAAATAAGATCTAATTAACTATCCCTTCTTTAGCACTTCTGCCCATGAAAAGCCTAAAACAAGTGAAATTTATTTTGTTTGGATGAAGCATGATAATGAAAACACAATAGTATAGCATGGTAACACTCCATTAAATATAACTTACAATTTACCAACCCAACTCTAATAATATAATATAATTATATAGACTACCTCAAATAAATTTATATTACTTTCGGTAAATATATGTTCGAATTTATATTATGTTATATCTATACATATTATATATTATTTTATATTATATCAAATACTTGAAATGTATTAGACACACACTCAAGTATATATAATACATTCCATGTACTGTATATGTATGAACTATTATATTATTCATTGTGAAGGATACGAAAAAAACGAATTTATATTTAATTTAAAATTGTGCTTAAGGTGGTTTCGTTAAAATTATATTAAATTGCGTTAATCTAAAAAGGTATGGTTATTTTAGTCCCCTCAAGTTCTCAACGACAGAGATGAAGTATTTATTGAATTAAGTTATTGCTTCGCCACAATTTAATTGTGATTTCACAACGTTTCGACCTAACAATCCATCCTTTGGTATAAAATGTATAAGGACTAACAATTTATAATACATAACACAAAAATAAAAAGTAAAGATAATGTTATTGCCTGACATTTCTGGATTATGTTATTTTATATATTTATTTTTCATACAGATAGTCTAATTATGTTCATCTTGTCTATTCTTTTGTTTGTATATATTTTAAGAGAGTTTTTTATTTTATTTTATTTCATTTTTTTTTTCATTTTTTATTTTTTTTTTACTTATTTATTTTATTTATTTTTTTTAAATTTTAGTATGTATGAGATCATTCATCAATATTACCTATTGCCCACAACTGTGTGGCAGATTATAATATCTATCAATAAATAAATCTATCAAAGATCAAGATATTTCTGGTGATATTGAACTATCTCAAAATTGCATATATTTTAATTTTTATGTATATCTTACCACTATCATCAGTCATACTTTTATTAAATAAATATTGTTTATAATTAAAGAAGAAATGTTAAAATGTTTATTGTTTTGTTGAATGATAGATATTTGTCTTTGCCCTATGCAAATGGAGTTGGCCACAACTCGATAAAAATGTAAATTATTTTCCAAATTAAAAAAAAAATCAGATGTTATAAACAATTTAATTATTTTTAATTGCATTTTTATAAATTTCATTCATTTTAAATCAGTTTTATTAAATTAAATAAAATAGAAGATAAAACAATATTTACATTATCTACAATAAAAACGTAAAGCTTACACTCGTAAACATTTGAGACACCTGCTTCAGAACTCAACAATTCCTCCATTTTCGATTTACTAGTGTGGTATATAATTTCATCCCCTTACTATTACTAGAGAGCCGTAACTATTCCAGGTTACTACGGCAATTTGATGTCTGTTAGATAGAACAAGGGAGCAAGGGATGATAGAGGGATAGGTTCGTTAAGGGACTCCATTGTCTCAGGGATGTAAAGCTGACTCGGGTATAGCTGTAATTTACCCTTTATTCATCAGAGGTTATCGCAATTTTATTGACGAAGAGTTATTGGCCCGGTTTATTGGGAATGTAAATGTCTTCTAAGAACGACCCGGGGGTGTAAAGATAAGTCTTGCGGTAGCATTGCTGTGCCGGTTCTGTCCCTCAAAGTGAACTTGAAAATAGACCGCAGTAAATTTAAAACTAGAAATTGATTGACGCCTGTGAAACGAGAATTGCAAAACTATAAAATATTTGTTACAATTTTATTGCAACAACGTGGCCAACCCAAGGCAATAATTCTACCTAACTTAATTCTTAAATTTTCCATTCTTACTAACTACATCATGAAATAAATAATTGGAATTATTCCACAATAATAATTTAATTACATACAGATTAACCATATGTAAATTAGATTCTGATGGTCAGGGTTCCAGTCAAGAAAAACAAAAATTAAAATGGTGTTAACTATTTATTAATAAACATTGTTTCTACCCACGTTTTAAGTGTTTATCAGGGCTGTTATGAATAAAGGAGGTGTAGAGGATGAATGAAGGAACTATCACTAAATATTTATGATATTAGTCATTAATAATATATTTGTTAGCCACTATGTTAATAGTTATGATCAACTTACAAATTAATAATCACAATACTATAAACAAATAAAATGGAACCATGGTCAAATGTTTATCATATGGCTTGAAATAGAATGCTTTGAACTCAATTTTCACATAATATACAATAGTCCATATCTGCTTCTCAACGTCTCATTTAATCATATTTTTCTTATTTTTTCATAAAAACATCTAACAATATTATTTAATTTCTTTTTCGAATCTATTTTTAATGAACGATCCGCTCGTTTTATCGTTATTACGATTTTTATTCGTAATACAGTAATTTGGGCCCATCACAAAGACTCATATCACAACAAGCAAGGAACAAAGGAGATGGAATAAAAACAAGAAAGGTACCCATTTTGCTTCACAAATTCCATTTTCGTCGCGAAAGGGGAAGAAAGGCTTCCATATTCCCTTAGATCCGAGACCTTGCATATTGCATTAAGGTACTTGCCAGTTCTGATGCAATAGTCATACCTTCTTAGTGCCCAGCCTTCCGCCTCTTCTTGGGGCCATAAGTTAAATATGGAAAGGAGTCGAAAATGAAAATGTAATCGGGTAGCCTTAGATGAAATTTCCATTTGATTTCCCTTTTTCAATGGCCAATTCTGTTTCATTGGAAGCACAAATGGAGTATGAATTGGTGAAGCCGATTTTCGATTACTTTGGGATTACTCTCTATAAAACTCAAAATTGATATAAAATATTAATTAATGATAAAATTCTTTCTCAAAACTAATTACATTATAATTAGCCTTATTTTAAAGAATTACTAAAACGAATCCATTATGTAGTTCGGAGTACGATTTTCTTCAAGAAATAGACTTTAAAGAAGTAATGCTTGTTATGGGGTGGGGGATTTATCTAATGGGTACCACCCTATTCTAACCAATATGAAGGAATAGTCCCAAGTTTTCATTTCGTGGGAGCGCCACTGCAGTCTCAAGCCAGGTAATGTTGACGTTTAAAACCACTCGGCTACAACGGCCCTAAACGTATCTAGAAGTGTCCGGAGTCTCCACTTGGTTAAAAACGCAAGTTATGATCTCGTATTCGGGGAATGAATAAAATAACACAGGATAAAATCAAGGATATAATGAGGCTCTTTGGGCTCTAAGGACTCGGAAACGTAATGTACTTACAACGCAATCATAAAATAGTAGGTTGTTTTAAAAATAACATCTTGTATAAGCTTTCCGTTCAAGGTGATAAGAAAATAGATCTTATTTGAATGATAGGTTATAGGCTTATTGATTTCTGTAATTATTGGGTGCGTTGAGGATATTGGTACCTGAATATTATTGTAATGTCAAGGATATTTAGGTCATTCTGGTCAACCCCAATGCAAATCGACTTCTGAGTAGCCTGCAGAATCGTTGTGATCATGGCTGTACTTGTTCGTGTGTATTTAGGTAGCATGAAAAACCGTTCAGACCAAAACTACTAGCAGCTTCACATTCTTATGGGCTTCAAGGAAGGATCGTAAATGGTCTGAAACGTCGCCATGCATTATACAGTGTTCACTAATATTCGTATTTGTTAATCAACTTTTTTTTTTTTTAAATCTATTATAATTATTTCAATCACTGGAGGCGCATACTATAAATGGTGGTGAACTAACATTCTTGATCCTCCCTCTTCTACCGCAGCGCATTTTAGGATACATTTCGATAGACCCTGATTCTGACCTTGTTGCTTACCGTTTTCCACACTAGCCTTCCTCCAATAAAGTCCTCATTTAGTTCTTTTTCCTTAGTCTTCCTTGAACTCTTTCCCTCAGCAACAGCTGTGACAAGCTCTGGAAGCTCTAGCAATACGCTTTTCTGACATTCGCATCATATGTCTTACTCACGTTAGGCGATATTCTTCCAGTATTTTCTCGCTAGATCTTAAATCGACTTTGATCATCTTGATTCACATACAATTTTTTCTTGTCCAACTTTCAACCTTCCTTAGGTTCCTCCTATTGCTGGGACCTGTCTCTTATGTTTAGTAGTTAGGGTCCCAAATTCGCTTAAATAGACCAGAAGGAAGGAAGATATTTTTTAGGTTTTAAATAATTCTTGATAACATTATAATGTTCATTTTATTTTTTATAAAATACTATCTTCATTTTTTAGTCTTAAATTGACTTAATGAACAATGAATATATTTCAAAGTTTTTTTTTTTTAAATATCTTTATTGAAATTTACAACTGTATATTATATAATACATTCAATAAATTTGATCTTAGTTAAAATGGAGTGTTACAGGCGTGTAGAGCAACTACCCATTGATAGCACTCTAATGATATTTTACATTAGCAAATCTCGTGGCCGTCTTCTTTTCAGGCGCCTCGGAGGATTGTCAGGAATGGAAGAGGATGCAAGGTTAGAAACTAGGTCAAAGTTTTAAAATTAAATTTGATAATAACCTTTCATAATTTTATTTACTTCCGAGGGTTTAAAAAATTTTGTACTAATTGTTTTCTTTTTATGAAAAGCCCCTTACAAATTTTCATCTCTTTATTTTCTTCGGACAGCATTTCAGACAACCGTCTATTATCTAGTCCAATCTTGTCTTATTGTCACTGTAAAACTGATTTTGCTATTTCTCTTGCAAGATTGATGTCTTCATCTTAATTGAAAAATGTAAAAGAAAAAAATACATTTTTCTTCCATTACTTAAATATGTCAATAGTAAAAATAATTTTTTATTTATTGTTAACTCCCAAAAGAATGATGAAAGGTATTTGGGGAAAATCAATGAGAGGATTCGTCGTTATCTAGTCAATTCATGTTGGAGCTACATCGAGGCCCACCGATCACGTACTCACCAAAGGCGCCCGGCTCTGTATTTCGGGACGTTGCTTGAATATTCTCAGTTGTTTCTCCACTCTGCCGAATTCTGTTCGAGGTGTAGGCAGTTCATGTTTGCTGAATCAGGAATAGGGAAGGGGAACAATAGTTCGAATCATTTTTATTATCTTGTAGGTTCCGCCAGACTGAAAACTCGGCAAGTTGTCTTTTGTTATTACTGTGTGTATGAGTCTTCCAATTGCAAAAATCCTTACAAAAGATTGAAAATCGAAATTCCAGGTTTTATTTTTTATTATAGTTTTTTACTTTGAATTAACCTCTTTGCATTCCAGTGGATACAATTATATAAAAAAATTTCTAAACCTATTCAATAAAGCGAATATCCTGTTATAGTTTATAGCTCTTAAATCCATCTTGCCTAAAGGCCCATAACACGTCATACACATTTGATTCGACCCGCATCAAAACTCGTTGTTTCATTATTTGTTTATACTCGATACTTTTTCTTGCTTGGGTGCAAAACTCGGGAAACCCTGGATCTTCACTCTGTAAAAATACTTTTATTAAAATTTATAATTGCAAAATATATTCAAATAGTCTTAACACTTCTTTAGTGAATCATCTTACATGTCCAACGTTTCGGCAAGGACAGTAATGAAATAGCAGCTTTTATTCTAACTTATTATCAACATTTTAAAAAATATTATTAATTATAATTTGGATATACTAATTTTAATTTCACAATCTCACATTTATTTATAAAACTTTGCATTCTATTCTACTCAAGTCACTTAATCACAGTCAAAACTAAACTTATAAAACAAAACCAATAAATGAAAAAATATTTCTTTACTAATAAATTTGCATTATTATATGTTTTAATTTACACGTATATGTCACTATAACATTTACTAATAATAAATTCGATAATAATTTCAAACTCAGAAAAATTAGTGATAAAATTGAATTCATAATAATCTTTTCTATTAAAATATCAAATTTTAATCAATCAGCTAAAGATTTTTTTTTTCATTTTTTTAAAAATGTGAATGACAGTTATTTTGCGACCATAGCCGTTGTGAGAAAAAGAGGTGCGAATCATTCCATTCTCATCACAATCCATTAACATTTTGAAAAAAAAAAATATTAATTCACTCTAATTCAATAATAATGAATTCACTTTAAATACTCTTGTTGGGGCTCCTTTTAACAGAGAAAGTCTTTATTCCTTACCAAAATATTTTGCTCTCTACGGCTCATATACTCCATACAATAATATAAAACATATTGATGTTAAATAAACAAGGGTATGACTGATGGAGAGGAGGGCATCGAAGCGTGTAGCCTTTTGAGGTTTCAATCGAAGCCCTTCCTGTAAATAAAATGGAAAACTATTTATACCGTTTGATTTCCTTTTGGCCCGGGGATCAAAGAGTCGACTTTGTGGTAATTGTGGACGGTAAATGAACCACAATGTGTTTACCTTTGACTCTAGTCCAGGCCACCACGCACTTTAATGGAATGGTTACCCAGGCATCCATTGCGGGGTTTCTTCGGACGCGCGTGTGTGCCTTACAAGGCCCACCGATTGGAACATTCTCCTTTAGAACGTTCACCTTACAAATGTAAATCCTTAATTTAATTTCGTAACGGCGCTCCAATTTACATATTTACAATGGCTAATTGTCTCGTTGGTGAGCCCACACTTGAGCTTGCCCTATATAACTGTTCTCCGTTGTTGCTACATCGATATTCCTTTTTAGTTATAATTATTTATGTTTGTATTTTTCTTATAGGATATAAAAAATAATTAAATTAAACTACTCACGTAATATTGAGCATAAATTAATTTTAAAAAAGAGACAAAAGCTGATTTTTTATTACTTAATTTATATCTTGGAATTGTAAATAATACATTTTTTGAAAAAAAAAAAGTAGTTCTTTAACTTCAAATATTTATTAAAAATTAAAAAAAGATTCTAAAACTTTGGCATCAAATTCAATAACAATAATATAATGTATTCTATATTCTTTAAATATAGTTAATTATCTACCCACCATACCATTGAACACTGACCTTGAACACTTCACAGACCTTTCGTTCTAAAATACTTCACGTTCGAAAAGTTCAATGGATCCTAACACCCTGAGGCGATGCTTTCTCGAATATGAGGTTTCAGACAAGAGCAAGATGTTATAATGGATTTAGTCTAAAATATTACTTAGCTATTGGTTCGTAAACATAAAAAAGTGTTATATGGTAGGAGAGATTGGAAATATGATTTAGTGGAAGCTGTAAATTAAGAGTAGTCCAGATAAACCACGGCTGACTTCCTCTACCCCCGTCCTATTTTTTGAGGGGAGTTACATGAACCTTATGGTGAAATACTTTAAAATAATGCGAAAATCATTTGAAGTGAAATAGATAGTAGTACAAATCGGGACTTTGTTACGTTGCCGTGAGCGATAGTTGAGAATGAATCAATATGCTTACTTATTATATACTTGTAATATATAGCTAATACAGGAATAGCACCATAGTATAGCTAAACGTAAATATTTATTTATTGCATCAATGAACTAGGAGTCAATTTCAAGATTATGAATTAAAATTGTTAGTGATAAGTTTGATGGTTGTAATTCACATTATTTTGTTGTTACAATTACTACCTATTTTCATGCTGAATTTCAGTCATTATACCCCATTGCACACCAGTATTGTGTCAGTATTAATTAAGCATAGTTCATAAAATAGTTTATAATAATAAAATAAATTTATATTGTTTAAATAAAATAATATGTATCCAGTTAAGTTTTAAAACATTTTTTATTATTTCTTTAAAAGTAGGATAACCGAACTGGCATCGTTAAGGACAGTCTTAAATATAAATTTACACCTCACATCCAATTTTAATACAATTTTTTGCAGGCTGTTCTGCACAAGGCATTAGTTTTAGTAAAAATCACCCTATTTTATCACTATTTTTTTTTAATAATTTATTTATTGATATTTACAACTGTATACATATATACACATCAAGTAAATTTGCTGTAAATGATATTATGACATGATAAAAACATGTGGAGAATCTACCCATTGATAGAACTCCAAAAACATTTCTAAAGGAGAAGATCTCGAGGCCATCTTCTTTTCAGACGCCTAGGAGGATTATTAGGTAGTGAAGGAGAAGCCAGGTTAGAAACGATTTGGTTTGGGTGGTTGGGAGGTTTATTATGGAAGGATTGGTAACTATTTTATTTAATTTTAAATATTTTAGATACAGATAAATTTTACTTTATTATCACTTAGCGCGTTTATCACAACTTATATATCTTGTGATAAGAAATTGATAATAATGTTAAATTTATCTGTAATTAATAGTTTTAAAATTTAATGGAATAGTGATAAAATAAGGTTATTTTGGCTGAAATTAATGACCTGGTCAGAATAGGTTTAACGAAATAATGAGTAGTGTTTTGAGACATAACTGAATACATATTATTTTATTTAAATGATCATAATAGTCTCAAGAAAGTAAAAAATAAAATGATATTAATTTGTTTAATATATTTTACATACTTTATTTCATCGTTATGTTCAAAATTCAGATTAAATATTAAAATTTAGATATTCTTTAACATTTTCATTTGATTGTGACAATTATTGACATTTAAATTGCCTACGTACGTGGTTTAAATGGGAACTAACACCGCCATTTCTAATTGAAAGATTACTATAATAATGACGAAAGGTTATTAAGTAACGACTGTGTGACAGTGATAAGTGACACGTTCCTGTAGTAATTAGCGCAGTGACAGTTCCTGTGACAGAAATCGCCCGATGTACGGCTGTCACCTACTGATAACGTTCCTTCTCTCGCGGTGAATGTTAATTTTTGGTCCATTGTGGTGAAAGCATTGTTCTCCTCTGTGCTCTGTGGATAGAGCTCTCTCTCTCCGTAGCAGCCCGTATTGATTTCGCCTAATGGGCACATCCAATATTTACTAAACATAACCGCTCCTAACTTATTCACGGCGTCCCGCAAGGGTAGTATTATGACTCCCGTACTATCTTATCTAGTCACTTACTAATACTTGTATGGCTGTTATTAAAGGCTTACCAGTGGAATTTATTATTATCAAAACGCTAGTTTTTAATTAGTTAAAAGTTTCTTATCATACACTTGGGTTTATTATCCATTTTAATAATAATAAATTCTGTCTGAAGGGTAGGTATATACAAGTAATCAATACTTGAATTACATCCTTAAATGAGGTACTTTTAAGATTAATTTATGACCAGACTTAAATTATAAACTTCGTGTAATATTTATGAAATATTTAAATAATTAGAATTTTTGTGTGTGTTATGATATCCTCCTGTGAGATCGTGACATGTCGTACATCGATTAACCTACTCGCTGTAAAAGTTTTTTTGAAAAAATAGATAAGTAAGGCACACTTGCTAACCTATCCTTACCAACAACGCAGACGGCAAGTAAGCGCCACACTGCTCCCCCTGCACACAGCGGATCCCATAACCTACCTTAAAATGTCCTTCAGGCGAAGAAGGACATTTATGTTTACTTTTTATTATGCATGCATATGATGTTTGAAATAATAAAATTGACAAAAGTGTGAGAAAAAATAAAATAAAATAACCTATCCTTACAGGATTACGGATGTTTAATATACTCTTTTTTGTTATAATGAATATATAATTACAATATTCAACTTTTTTAAACAAAAGTATTTGCCCTGATTGTTTTCAGTAGCTTGTTGGTGTTCTTCAGTATTTATTATTTTATTTTATTGAAATTTATGAAAAGATTGGTCTGAATTGAAGGATTACTCCGTTTTCCTTGTTCTAAAAATTTACTCAGATTCCCTTTGAAAGATCAGAGAAACTCCGATATTGTTAGATTGAGGACTGCTTTCAACTTATGAATTCGATGAGATAGATACTAATGAGTTGTTAGGGATTTTATTAAAATAAAGCTTTCCGTCTCGTGCTTTGTGATTTAAGCTCTTTGTGAACTTATATATTTAACGACTAATTTCTTCCTGGTAGTGCTTTATTAAGTCTTCCAATTATTGTTTATATACCTCCAGAAAACATATTTCGGTTACAGACCATGTTCTTGGTAATGATTTTCGCATTTATACAAACAATGTTGAATTCTTCAAAAGCTTGTAAATTTATCAAATTTTCATAATTTAATTATATTTAATTTATAAAGGCTTCCTGTCTTCCTCGTTTATTAACTTCTTCTTTTCCTTCATATTATGTCACCATTTTAAGTCAGGATTAGGTTCTCGCTATCCCTAATGTTTCTAGCCCAAGGACATGATTCGGATATATTAATAGCTGTAGTTTAAGTAAGTAATTGATAAACCTCTTAAACTGAATTTTCCGATGTTGGATGTTGATCTTACATGTCTTAGTGTATGCCTACGAAAGTATTCCTACAAGTGTTTTGTTTTATTTTAGGTATATTTCTTTATATAATAACGTCCTAACACATAATGCCTCTTCGTTCAGGATCGTAGTCGACAATTCCTTTGAGTTTAGTTTTTCATTGCTTAAATTAATTTAATTGAAATTTATTTGTTCTTTATAAAATACTTTGAATATTTGACTCGAAAAGTTTATATTTACAAGTTTGATGTTTAATATATCAACATAGGAATGTAAACACTGTAAGTTTGTCACAAGGGAAAGGTCGCAGTATCCTCAGTCCACACCAAAGGCATGGTGCAAAGGCACAGTGCAGAGATAGTTTACATACATCCAATGAAGCTATAATTTAAAACAGCCCTCCAAAAAGAATTACATAATTTTTTAGCCCACTTAAGATAAATGTATTAAAAAATGAAGTCGTAGTGAAATGGTAATTTTTACATATTTGCTAAAAACTTTAACTATTGCACTTAACTATATTAATTGCATGCAAAGATTAAAAGATAATATGTTCTATTTCTCAATGGAGAACTATCTGGCAAAATAAAACACGATTTTTATGCTTTATTCTTATTTTATTTTTAGTTTTTGGGGGAGACCTTGATTATTTTTATAAAAAGTGTTGTTTCCATAATTTTTTTATCTAAATTTTACTGTGATAATATTATCTTTTTATAAGGTAGATAATAATGTTTGAAAATATTATATAAATGTTTTTAATTATGATAATATGAAACATGATGATGACACATATGTTTTAACAGTGAATATAATAATGACCCTTCCGTTGTATCACAAACCCTCCACCGTACATCGCCATACTTGAAGAATGGTGTCAAAACTGTAAGATTACAATAAATCCCTATTTATTTGAAAGAAACGTGGAAAAACCTTAGTTAACAATAAATAATGTTCTTTTACCATGTTGATACCTTTATTGCCGCCACCTGGACTATCTTCCTATAATAAAATAAATTCCAATAAATCTCATCAAATTACCTTTTCCCTTTCGTCATAAACCTATGGCTATCCTTTAAAGTACTCCATTTATTTCTGTCCAACATATCCACTACCTAGTACTACGTCTGGACAAGCTACTAACTTCAAAATTCTCATCCAAGACTGAAAAGACAGGAAACTGTTCGTCTATTAAGATTATTAAATTTACTAGACAAACTGTCTACTTTTCGATCTAATTAGAAAATACCCTAATTATAATAAGGCCTACTTGAACTTACGGAGTTAATCTTTGGAGCTACACTAAACCACCGAATTCCTCTCAATTCAACTCAATGCGAAATCCTTCGTCAAATCCTTCCGATTTGGCTAGAAATAAATACCATCCTTCCATGATAAACTCCCTAACCACCCAAACCCACTTATTTCTAACCTAGTTCCTCTTTCATTACCTGATAATCCTCTTAGGCGCCTGAAAAGAAGATGACCTCGAGTTCTCGAGGTGATCTCAAGAACTCTAGAAAAATAATTGGAGTTCTATTAATGAGTAGATTCTCCACAAGTATCGTGCCATTGTAACTCACATCATATTTACTTAAGCAGTTGTAAATATCAATAATAAAAATACCATTTTTTAAAAAATGTTTTGAATAGTGTTTCATATCCAATTTTTAAAAATAATACTAACACTATTTGAGGGATTGGATTTAAAAATGGACATTTTGAGATCTGAAACGTTAACCAATTCATAAATAAAAATGTATGAAGTTTTTTCCCAGGAATGGCTTAATTGAATTTTAATATTTTTTTTTTTATATTGTTGAACATTTCTGCATGTTCGATAATTTTGCTGTATCACGTCGGATAATCACCACCCCAGGCATGCCACACACAGAGTCAAATTTTCGAGATTTAAACCTCTTTTGGTACCAATTATCTTCCAACTGACATATTGTGTTGCTAAATCATATTGAAACCGAGAAATGAGACAGCGGTGTTTATTCTGATTTACATAATTTGAAATTCACTATAAATATTAAATAGTAATAACCGACACCTCGGCACAGCCTTCGAATTATACATTTAAAGCGACAAGGGATTTACGAAACTAGTTTAGCCGAGTGCGCCACATTTCATTCTAGACTAATCTCATTTTACTGATCTCTTGCAAATCCGATCAGTTCCTATTGACTGACAAATGCGACGAGGGTAAAAGTCATTTTCCAGGTTTCCTTGCCTGCCAAGGTCTAACCGATAATATCTAGTCAAACGGATGGTAGGGAATTCAACTCCAGTCTGGGCCGTATAAAACGGGTCTATGGAGTTCGTATTTCTTGAATAACAAAATAAGACAGTAAAATATATTTTTTTAAAAATTTATTTAATGTGATTTACAAGTGTACAAATAACAAATACAATAAGTAAATATGTTGTATGTTTCATTTACACTTGAAAATCTTGGGAAGGAACCATCCATTGATGGTAATTCAAACATTAATTTAAATTAGAAGGTCCCGTGGCCATATTCTTTTCAGACGCCTCGGAGGATTTTCAGGGATTGGTAAGAATGAGAGATTAAGAACTAATGGGTTAGGATGGGTAAGGGGTTTTGTTTGATAAGACGCATATCTGTTTTGGGCCAAATCTGCAACGAATGGGATGTTAAGGTCTTTGTGGATGAGTTTATTTGTAACGTAGTATGCAGCTTCAAAGATTTTACATATGATTTTGGATTGTATGCGGAAGGAATTTGATGGTTTGGTAGAGCTCAATTCCATATGTCCTAATTGGTCTGATTATCTTAGTGTATAATAATTTTTTCTAGGGAATGTGAAGTTTAGAGTGTGTGTCATGTAGGTGTTGTAGCAATCGAAATCTACGAGAAGTTTCTTGTCGTTCAGTCTTATATGTGGATTTCGAGTAAGTCTCTAGTCAAGATGGAGTCCTAAGCATCGGATCTGTTCAACAGGCGTTAATGCAGTATTTAGAAATGATACTGCAGGATAGGAAAATAAAATTTAAAAATATAATAGATTCAAACTAATATTTTTAACTACGTTCTAAGTGTTATATATTCTTCTATATCCTAAATAACAACTTCTATGTAAATTGAGCAGCCTTAAAACCTCATTTAATTTATTTGCTCATTAGACGAATTTTTGGATCCATTTTTGGTTAATTTTTAAATGTAATTTCTAGGTTTATAATTCTTGGTTTTAGAAATCAAACTTTATTTATTTATAAGTATTACAATCTGTCACAACGTTAGGCAATAAATAATATTCATAAATGATCATATTTTTACCAAAATTAGAAGAAAAAAATAATAAGAATTATAAATTAAAGATTGTAAACAATCTAAAAACTTTTATATAAATCATTTTTCTAAATATCAACTTTTTTTTTTATATCACTTTTTTAAAAATGGTAAGTAATGGCTAAAATGTCAATAACAGTTTTAAAATAAATAAATACAAATTAAAAATTACGAATAATGAACACATATCTACTTATTGTATGGAGTTTCATCAATTTCTGTTGTTTTGTAACTGAATCAAAAAGGAGTGCTTGAACTGACGGAATTTGGTTGTGGGAAGGGTACTGAAGTAACAGATGAAAGTAAGAATGGAAGTTCCCAGGAATAAATAAAAGAATTGTTTAAATGCTTTAATATGGATTGTGAAAATATTATATTAATCTGGTCAGTGTTTGTTGGGCGTCATCATATAAAAAATACTTTGATAAGCTATATCATTATTTTTTTTATTAATTTATTAAAACGATAATTTATTTTCTTGGAATGTGGTCTTTTTCCTATCTGAAGAAGATTAGCTTGGCTTTTGACCCTACTCCGAATTCCGTCTCTGATGTTATAAGTCGAAAAATAGTTGTTTTTTTTATTTCCTCCGAAATTCAGCCGGCAATAGGCCGCTTAGGTAGAAGCTTAAGCTTATATCTTTAAAATTATGTTTGTAAATTTATTTTTAAAGGTCTCTGACCAAAATTATTGTTTTAACTACTTGATTATAGTTTACAAGAAGTATGGTTTGATTAAAACGAATAACCTTTAGATGTTATATCAAGGAACAAAATAAATGAATTCAGCACTATTGTGTTCTAATTTTTGAATTTAAGGCAGAACGAAATTCCAACTGGAATTTTATTTTTAATACTATTTCAGGTTTTAGTCAGGTTCATATTTTCTTTTCTCATAAATGGATACTTCTAGTTAGCGGACGAATTATCATTCCTCAGTTGTACCCGTTTAGTTAAAGGTGTTCTTTCACTGTTCTAGAGAGAAAGTATTTAAATTTGCGGAACTGTTTTGTGATGATGTACTATCCATATTTATCAATTACTGAAGTGCTTTTAAACTTTGAAAGATTAATTTAAAAAATATATAAATTACAAACAATTTAGTGTTTTGTCATTGAAACAAATTTTCACAAATGTTTATTTATTTCTATTAATGAAAAATGGGGTCACTTCGGTACAGTGTGGTCCCATTAGACTACAAACCAGCTTAGTCTAGTAGTTTGTACTATTTCCACTATTATACTAAAGTGGCTCCATTTAGAAACGTTTGTAGCCAAGTAAGTTGAGGAGTAGGGCTTAAAAAATTGGGAACTGCAGCGGCGCCTGTTTGAATCCGGTCTACTTTTATTTTTGTGGTGGCCTTCCAAAACTTGACCACACGTTTTTAAAGAAATGACAAGGAAGGGGCCCATAAACAAAAAAAAAATTTTCTTTTAATTTTTGGCGAAAAGGCATGTTACAAAAATATGTTAAATAGTGAATATCAGATGGTGAAACAAATTAATAAAATGAGAGTTGTACATTGAAAATATAACAAAGTACGAATACGTAAAAAGAGTGTTATATATTTTATGATTGTACATGCATACTTATGCACAATACCTATGTTTTAAACTGGTTTGGACTAAAGTATTATCTTATGTCAAGAATTAGTATTTGGTTAATTTTTTTTAGGCTGTAGGTGCGGGGTATGCTGCATGCATTCTCATGTTTTTCCTGTGATATCTGAATTGAAGACTCGTTGACTGATAATTTATTTAATGCTGTTTGGGATACTGGAAGTTTTGAAATCAATAGTTGATGTGATGCCGGCTGGACCCCTCTAGAAGAACGAATCGGCTCCAGTGTTTGCCCTCTCCCTAAGCGGTTTAACAAAATCCAGGCGGGACTGATCCTCTACACATGGGCCATGCTAATAATAGCTCTGATTTTCACGGTTTTTTCTCTTTAGGAGCTAGTTTTTGTATGCTCTCGAGCCAGGTAGTAGGCCAGCGACTGTGATCTGGCACTAGGGTGAATGGATTGTCTTCGCCTGCTGGATAGAGGAGACTGGTGGGGACCAGGAATAATCAGGGGCAACCGTGTCCCTTCCATTGTTGTTTAATTATTTTTGTATGGTCCTCTTGTATCGAATAACCTAAATTTAAAATATAATGGTTGTGATGTTTTTAATATTTCAATGGTATTTTGGATTAGTGGAGGGGGACACAGGTGCTAAAAAACTTTTTATTCGGTCTTAACGGGCACCACTCCATAACGGAAATCCTACTACGTGTGTTATTGTTTTATGGAAAAAAAAATAGACAACAATATAAGATTCTTAATATTAATATATTGAAAAGTGATTTAGGGCTGTCGCTTCCTGGGGATTTTGGTGGGACGGGTCCGCCAAGGGTTGCCTTTTTTTTTAGTTTCGATCTCTGCTATATGTAATTTGTGACATGTCGTACATCGACCAACATACTCGCTATAAGTATCTGTTTGTTCAAATGTGAGATAAAAAGGTTGCCACGGAGGGCGGGGGAGACGGGTTTCAAGCTGTTTTCCAATATATTAACATTATATTCCCAAGCAAGTAATAATAATAAAATTTTTTGCCCTTATTAGTTTGGTTTGAGTTGTAATCTTAATAGAACGTAAAATGAGTATGTTTGAAATAATATACATAAGTCTTAAAAAAAAAAATGTATTGATTTACACATAATTTTAGGTATATTTTAAAAGTTTGGAAGTGAGTATGTATATACAATATATATAGGAGCTTAATTTTCCGTAAGATTCTTTATTTATCATTTGAGAATAATATATACAACTAATAAAAAAATGACAAATTTTGGCGAGAATTTAATTTTCAAAAAATTTAAACTTTTCTGCACCGCATGCGTACGTCTTCAGTAGTTATACGTTGTACGTTATACGTCTTCAGTAGGTGTCGGATATAAGCAGCCAATATGAATTCGTCTTGAAATTTCCTTTTCTATCAAATTAAAATAAAAATTTTCCCCAATAGAATTCTCTATCCCATTGAAGATTCCATTCCTGGGTATGCTGGAGGAGTAACAGAGAATGTTAAAAAATCAACAGAACCCTCTAACGATATTCCATGAGCTTCTGTTATGACCAAGGGTAGCGAATGAAATGGTATAGTGGGGCATCATATATTAATAGAGATAATTATGTATTGTTAGCAGGCAAGAAAGTTCAAAACAGCTTTTCAGTTTCAATTATAAAATTTAGTTATACCTCGAAGCAAAAGTAATTATTTATCATTGCATTATAAAAAATCTAAATAAAATATCATTTATAATTCCATTTATTTCAAGATACTTTTTTTTTTTTTTTAGTCATGTAGTGAACAGTAATATATGAGTATGATGTTGATGGACGCAGGGAACAGTGGCTGGAGGTGATCACTAAATCTATCCATATTTACATGTAAGTTATCTAATCGGCATAACAATCGATAAATTGTTCTGTTTCTATTCGACTGACAAAAGGGAGGAGGGGGGGGGGGACATATCCCGCTCGCGGGAACCGATGATTAAAACTGGGAATCGAGTTAGCCGCTACAGCGGGACTGGAACCTTGTTATGACGTCATCAAAGCCACAGCCTCATGGATAATCATAAATTGATTTGTCTCCTGCTTGCTACATTCACTGTTCCGCTTTTAATTCAGCCACGAATGGTGGCCATGTTCCCTACCTCCATGTGAGTTAATCAGGAAATTATACCGCCTCTGATGCTACGATTTAATTTCATATGTAGAGCCCACGTTCGTTTGCACAGCGCTGATGAAATTTGGTTTGTGTATTAAACTTGGTACGAGAGGGGCATCCATTTTATGTTTGTGGTACAAATGAACATCATAATCGTTTTTAAAATATTCATTTTTTTTTTTTCAATTAGTATTTTAAATGTTTGTTGGAATGATGCAAATAACCATCTTTGTATTTATATAACAATAAGTAAAAAATGTTTATTTTATATTGAATTATATATACTGAAATGATAATCTTTTACCAGTTACTAGTTGTTATATAAGTTCATAAATAAAAAACTTTATATGCATTTTTCTCACATAGAAAGGTTCACAAGTGATGTACATACCATTTTTGGCATTCCATTTATCATTTTAGATTTGAAACATTTTTTAAATAGTTATATGAAATCTGTTAGTATTTTTTTTTTCTTCAAATCTGCCGATACGTCTTGGACTTGTCCTACTAAGACACGTTCTTTCCAACCTAATGGTTTTGTAGATAGTCTATTTTCTGCAAAAATAACAAAACCAATCAGATAATGATATCACGACAAAAATGTAAGTGTCTTAAGAATTCCCTGTTCTATCTTTTTTATGCTTCGAAATTTTTCTTGCTTTTATGAGAGCTGTATTTTACCGGGTCTTCCTTTCGCGCACTTATAAGCTGTGTAGAACAGTGGTTACCAAACTTTTTGTGACTGAATAAAAGTTCCCAGGATACTTGATGTTCTAAAAAATTCACGCCACCCTTTTCATGCTAAAAAAAAAAGTATAATTATATATAAGTATAATATAGCCACCAAAATTCTCTTTGAAGTGGTTGAGGACGTAGGAAACAAAAAACATTGCAAAGTAAATGCTAGAATGCTGTGTATACTTGCGAATTCATTTTTTTTATATGTATATTGTGGGAAATTAAGTCTCACTCGCACCCTTGGCATAAGCTGGGGCACACACACACACTTTTGGAAGCCCTTGTCTAGAACAACGCAATGATCTCTGGATTCAGTCAATCCAGAGCGTCAGTATTATCAGCATTTTGTTAGATATTCTTTATTTTCTACTGGTATGTTATTAAATTATTTGAGAAGTTTACTATCAATAGTTATTGTATCCACTTTTGGAAAAGTATTTAAAGAAAAATAATACGAGAGCAAATAGGATTTATAATATATTTTTTTAAAGAAATTAAAACAAAAATACCTGTGAAATTTTTATTTTTCAAGGAACCTTTACTTATGATAAGAGGATGTAATAATAATACATTCTCTTTTTCTGTGCTTAGTTAAAAAAATAGTTTAAAGAATTTTTTAATTATTTATGTCATTTTTGTTTTGTTTTTTTAGCCACTTTAATATTAATTATAAATTAAGGTTATGTTGTGAACTGATTTTATGTTGTTTTTTTTAAATTTATTCATCATCTCAAAATTATTTATTATCTGGTTTAAATAATATATACATGGTATTTAAAAAATCTTAATAATCTACAGCAACAGGTAATTTTATACTATAAAGATAATTTATAGTGAATAAGATTGTATTGATAAATGAAACTCTTACTGAATTTATAATCATGCAGAAATTTGATGTGTATCTAATGTAAATGAAACTTAATTTTGTATAGTTAATGTTATTCTTGTTTTTTAGGTATTTTTTGTTTGCTTTGAAAAAGCTTTTTAAAAAAAAAAAAAAGGTGCTCTTATCTGTTTAAATGCGTCAATATTTGAAGATAAAAAATCCCATTACTCCGGCCCCTTGGGAAACCCGTTATTCTTTCCATAATTAGCTACTCGAAATTTAACGCACAATTTAAATTTACTGCATTTCAGGAATAACGAAATGAGGTAATAAATTATTTAGATGAGGTATACCTATCGATTGGAACTTGTTGTCCTTCCTTATTAATAATGCAAGGGTTTCGGACTCCTCTTCTTCTTCAGTTCCTCAATTAATTCTATTATCCATTTATTGTCGCATTTCAACCATAGGACAGACATTATATGGTCTGCAATTTAATATAATACTTGCTATTATATCTAGGTTGAATTATTGAATCAGTAGTTGTTATTATAGTATGTTGTTAAACATAGATAACTTTTTTCTTGGCTGTTAATAATATACTAAAGCGACGTTTCGCTACTTTATTTCATTCAGTCATAGATTTTATTTCATTTGTCTATTACAGTGTGGTCTTCATTGCTGTGATTACTAATTTAAGGTTTATGCCAGAACTGAATAGGTTTCAGTTCTATTCAATTCTGGCACAAACCTTCAGTCAGTTGGATAACAGCTATGTTGAACACACTATAATAGCCAATGATGCGGTTTTGAAGTACAGTCGATTTAATTAAGCATTTTAAACAAACTATACTTACCACAGGGAATGTCGAAAATCAGTGTATCTATTCTCAATATATATAAATAAACTTTATAAAGAAGTCCATAAAAAAAAAAGAAGAAAGAACTTATAATATTTTGGAGGAAGATAGTACGGGTGGCGGTCAATAAAGGTATCAAAATAGTAAAAGAAAACTATTTATTGTTATTCAACGTTTCGCCCCACTTTGCTGGGTTTCGTCAAGGCTGATATGATGATCTGTTACAAACAGGAAACTGTCACCAAAAATATTTTGATTTTTTTAGATTATTTTTTAAAATTTAATGAAGATACTTCACCTTTTGTTCAAAAAAGGGGTTAGCAAAATAATAAAAAAGATAATAGATACCAATATTTCGCCTCATAAATGGACTTAAGAAAACAAAATAAAATTTTTTAAAAATATTTTCGGACTATGAAATCACATAAAAAGCGTAAAAACGTAAAAAGCTATATACTAAAATGATGTGAAAATAAACGAACTAAATTAAAAGATTATAAATTAAAATAAATATAAACAAAAAATACATTATGAAGTAATATAATTAAAAATGTACAATTGAAGTAATAATGGCTGAAAAAGAAATAATAAAAGTAATAAAAAATAAAATAAGAGGAAGGAAATAAATAAATTACAAGTATGGTGTAGTAATAAATGAATCAAAAAGATAGATAAAGATTGTAAAATAAATAATATAAAAAGATGTTTACCTGAGCCGTTGGTGATAAGCAATTAACTGAAAATATAAGACCCTTATTAACATGAAGCTGTAATAAAATATTTATTTAATAGCTTTTGAAACATTAAGTACACTATATAATTTTATTATCGTTAATGATATAACTCAATGTTCTGTTTCCTTGAGTATATTATTTTAATTAAATTTAATATTGACTTAATAAATTTTGTTTTATTATTAAAATGACTATAAAATGGAAATTGATACCTCTTTTATTGACGACCAGAAGCAAATTTCTGAAGTAATTAATTATTAATTAAATATTTATTGTAAATCATAATCTTTATTACAATTGTGAAGAACGCTTTAGAAAAAGCAATAATTGTTCTTATTGGTCATGACATAAGTTACTATTAAGTTTCCTTGGTAGTGTTCTTTTAATTAAATCTAACACTGCCTTAATGAATTTTCTTTTATTAAGAAAGTTGTAAAATGGAAATTGGAACCTATAAAACTTGTGCATAAAGATTTTATAATTATCTATACGACGTCCTTATGATAATTACTAAACAATGAATAATTATTAATAAGCTCAAAAAAAAAAAAATCAAGAATGTGCATGCCAGGAGAGAGTGTACGGTAAAATTCCATTTATATATGTATTTAAATAATCGGCAAAAGGTATTATCTCTCCAATTCGTGTTTATGGTTTTGTTGTTTAATTTTAATTTTTTTGTTTTACTTCTGTTTTCTATTTTAATTTGTTTTTGTTTTGATGGTAATTGATTTTTTTTTTCAGGTAACTGATTCTTTACAATGGTTGAGGAAGTATGGGTAAGAATATCTTTTCCGTATTAATAGTTTGAGTGATCTAAGCTACCTGATAGGATTCCTCGTATTTACAAGCCCCAACCTCTGTTAGCACTTTCACTATTTCTGTTCTTGCATTTGGATGCTAGCCAGTGGGTGGTATTCTCTGGGCATAGTGGTTCCTCTCCGGTCGGTTTATTCTTTAATTTTTTTTCCTCTCCTCCAGGTCTGTATCGCCGTAGCCGATCTGGCGGCAGAGACGATTTAATATCTATTTCTCGCCTCACGGGAGAGAGCATCTTGAAGCTTTGATCTGAGGAGATAGGACATCGCCAATATCAGTTACTGGGAAATTGCCTGTTTGGTCTCCTCTGTATTAGCTCTTTGAAATTTATCTGTGGCAGGATAAGTCTCTTAGGAAATCCTTTCTGTTATATTTATCTTACTGAAATGGTTTTTAGAACTCATTTCTATTCTATAAATTGTTTTTTGTGTTCCTATAACTCTTTTGGGATCCCTTAGTGCAATTTTATCTGATCAAATTTAATTTTCTTGAATTAGTTATATACCTAATTCTGTTATTATCAGTCATTTTTATCAAATCAGTCAATAGAACAATCAAACATTAATTATAATTTGATTTAGTGCCTTATATAATATATTAGACGAAATTGTCTAGCTGTATTGAAATTTTTCTATTTATATGAGAATGATTTTCGTACATTATCACACCTAAATATATTTCTTTTTTGTATTTGCCAAAGAGTCTCAAATTAAACCAAAGGTTCGGTGTCAAATTAAATTAATACTAGAGATAATCTGTTGAATTTGTGTAAAAAATTAAAATTTGAAATAAACAGGACCTGAGGCAGTTTGGACTTACATGTTCTATGTTATGTTATGAAAACAATATTTGAGGCACACTTGTGTCTCAAAAAATAATTATAATTTGATTTAGTGCCTTATATATTATATATATATATATATAGTAGTCCCTTCAAAAGTGGCTTATATATTAAATAATTTGTGCATACACCGTTTAAAAAACTTATTATATGCATATATTGTTGCAATAGCCTTGGATACGTCTTATTACAAAATTTTATAAAACATATTATACAGAAAATTACTTACATCAGAAAAGAAATAATGTAAAACATCTTGATCTGTTTCATTTTCTGTGAGGTCAGTGAAAGATAAATAAATAGTAATAATAAATGAAATATGACTGAGTAAAATGAAAAAAAAAAAAAGTAATAAAATATTATATTAAAAGAGAAATTTTTTTGAAGCGCCTATCAATTTTTAATTCCAAAAATTAACTCAATTAGAATTATTTATATACTAGTAAAATATTTACTACTCATATACTATAATATAGTAAAATTTTTCTATTTTAACAA
>NW_027113122.1:286674-299167 GCF_000696795.3 Halyomorpha halys | reverse complement strand
TATATATGTATAAGATAATAATAAAAAAAAATGCGATCAGTTACATATATAATTTATGTACGATCTACTAACAATCTATTTTATTAGGTTTTTGATGAGGTCTTTCAACTTTCATTCACTAAAATCTGGAAAGGTGGCATAATTAACTCAACTATAACTCTTTTTAACAAATTATATACAATACCTCAATTTTTTTTTTTATATGTTTATACTTTTGTTTTCATTATTTAAAATATGATCAAAATCGTCAATATATACCACAATTGAATATCCATAACGACCTGATCATTTAATAACTATAAAAATTTGATATAAAACTTTTTAATCCGATCGATGGAACCTATGACAGGGCACATAATAGATGGATAAACAATTTATCATAACTCGGAACCCCTTTTCATAGAGGCTGGACCTTTAATAAACCATCAATAACCAAGACCGATATTTTGGAGATCGATTATTCATTTTATACTTCTTTGGCTAGATCAAATATGAGCACCAAACATTGTAATGTTTTAACTAAACTAGCAGTAGTTCGGAAATGATGGAATCAATTTGACCGATTTTCATCTATCATTCTATTTTATTAATTCAATTGTTCTTGTTTAAATTTTAATTTCCCTAAGCCAATATTTTAACCTGTTCCTTCCCTCTATCCTCAATAATTGCGTATTTATTTACTTCAGATAAGACCAATTGGATACGTCCAACATTGATTGACGATACGTCCAATACCATATAGCCGATCAATCATGGAAACTATAATTATTAAACTGTTCATTTTAAGGTAGGGTCATAATCTGTACAAAGTAATGCGTCCGGTACCCCAATGATAGCCAAATGTCAATGTGGAGATGAACTTAGGAATATTTGGCAGTATATATTATACCATGGTGGGTCAACCTTTCCAGCCCTAATTGTACAAGAGCCCGGTGGATAAAAAGTCAGTCTAAACCAATTTTGATTACTTTAATGTATAATTACTGGTTAAAATTTATGAGTCTGTCAAGTATAGTTAGGGGAATAAAAAATTTTAAACTTTAAACTTAAAATTAAATTTTAAATTTTAAACTTTAAACTTAAAATTAAATTTTAAATTTTAAACTTTAAACTTAAAATTAAATTTTAAATTTTAAACTTTAAAAAATCAAAACTTTGAATTTTGAAGTTTCATGTCTTTTT
Source organism: Halyomorpha halys (assembly GCF_000696795.3). NCBI lineage: Eukaryota > Metazoa > Arthropoda > Insecta > Hemiptera > Pentatomidae > Halyomorpha > Halyomorpha halys. The sequence continues at coordinate 297,985 of NW_027113122.1, read as the reverse complement.
AACTAACTAAAACTATTTGTAGGTAGTTAAAAAGTTTGTGAGTTTATTTTGTCAAATATCATGAAATGATCTACTCCTTGGAAGATAACAGTTATAAACTACTATTATGTATAACTTATGTATATGGTATAAATTATGTGTTGTCATAAAATACTTAATGACTAATCTAAACTAATTATATGTTGTTATAAACTACTTTATAACACATTAAGCTAGCTTTAATTTGATTGGTAATAGACACCTGTATGTCAAATGGTTTCTGAGATATATATTTTTCAAAATAAATTCACTAACTACTGCTTTTTCAGTACATTTCTTTATGTAATGTTGCTATATCTTGGGAACTATTGCACGTAAATAGTGGTGTTAGAGCTCATATTTTAGCTACTTTACGCTATTTCAAATGGTGTTTTTTTAGTGTTATTGATAGTATTAAAGATACGGAGCTCCGGATGAAAAATTAATTTTTTGTAACATTTGGAAACAGCCAAATTTTTTTTTTCCCCCGAATTATACTTGGTGACTAGTAATTAATGCATAGTTTGCATTAAAGTAATAAAAAAAATAGGGTGAAATTAATTAATGTTTCTCCTATTGGACTATTTTACTATAGATATCTATCTGGGTTTTATTTCAACTTTGTTGCTTGTTGAAATATTGTTTAAATAAATAGTGTCAGTTTTCTCCGCTCCTAACGCTACCTGTCTTTAGATGCCTAAAGAAGACTTAATTTACACTCTTAATGAAAGAGAGAAAGAAAAGACTTTTCTTAATTAATTTACCTCCTTAATGTCTTCAGTAAAATACAGTTAACATCTTCATTAAATGTTTCGTGGAAATCGCTCTGCTGAATTTAAGGCCCAAATTACCTAGTACTGCTACAATAAAACATCTTTTATAAGTTCTTAGAAGTATCAACTTTTATTGTTTATAAGTCAATATTCAGTTTTCTTGAGTATATATATATATTTTTTATTTAATTTAAAATTACCTTAATAAAGTTGGTTTTATTAAAAAATGGAAATTGTAATCCATAAATAAAATCTCCATTAAGATTTAATAAATATTTATAAAACGATCTTAAGTAAATCACTAAAATGTTCAATTATTATTATTATTATATTTTAGTTCTTTGTTAGAATATTTAACTTATGCAACAATTATTTGATAAAAATAATAAACACTAAGCGTTTTTTAATAAATAAAGATGTATAAAACAATAAATAACTAAAATTATTAATTATGTTTAAAAGAAGCATTTTACATTGAAACAAATTTTTTCTTAATTTTCGTGGTTAAAAAATTCTTAGCTCCTTCTTAATATGCGATTCGAATCTGAGAAATTAGAAAATATTTTTGAGATATGAAAACTGAAACAGAATAAGGATATGAGCTTGTCTCTGTTTAATTTTTAGGAAGGATTACTGATTTAGTATATTCTACGTTGAGTTTAAACATAAAATATCTGTTTGATTTTTCACTTAATTGGGTATTTTAATTAATTTAGTTTCGCAAATTGCAGATATTCTTCTAATTATTGTATAATTTATATATATTCAAAGATATAAGTCACTCATTCATAATTTTTGCACCTCACTAAAATTAGATATTAAATTTATTTTGCCTTTATACATTTGATTGTAATTTAGTATATACCTTTTGGGGCTTTACATTTGATTTTTTTATGATTGGCGATGTAAACTTAAGAATATAGATCAGGGATCATCAAAGTTGTGGATATAATAAATTTAATTAGGGATTGATGATACCAATGCTATCCGAAATTTATAAGATCCCTAAAAAAAATTATTATACCCCTTAAAAGATTGTTTGTTTAATCTGAATACATTTGACCACGCAGCCCCCAAGATATCCGAACTGGCTGATGAATGTTCTTATCTATCAGAAAATATAACGGTTAACTCTGACAATCCAGTTCCTACTGCTTGGCGAACCTAGTAGACTCTCCACAGGATGTTTTTTCCCCTGCATCGCCGTCCCCTTTTCGACCCCAAAGTTAAAAGTTAATCGGGGTACCTTCCCTTATCTCCGATACCTGACAGGGTCCAGTTATTCCCCTTTAAAACGGTTGAGATACCCTGGGGATAACCTCTACCCCTGTCATCCATCTGACCATAATACTGACACAGATAGCTTTATATCAGGTGAGATTGTTGTGGGGTCTTAGGTTTTACTGCTGATACGCGAGATATTTCCTGAATGCATTTGTGGATGTATATACAGTATTTTTATGAATTTATTTTATTGTAATAAAACAAAAAAAAATGATGGTGTCCGACTAAAACATAAATACATAAAATATGCTTGTTGGCTAGTATTCATCAAGTTTTTAAATCTTTTGTCAATGAACTGATGTTCTTTTTTGATAATTATTTTTCTTTTCTATGTTCATAAATTATCATGTATTTCTCCAAAGGATTTCGATAACTCTTCAGTGTGATAAATACCAAATTGTTTACTTACATGATTGTGTTCCCATAATTCAGTTATTGAGTCTAAATTATATCGTAACCAAGAAATGACATATGATCACTCATGCCCATAGTTAGCCGGAGTACATAACACAGGCCAGGCACGCCACCATTATACCATTACCTTATCATATTCTATATGATAACATGATGTATGGGAATGATTATCATCAAAGTTGGTAGAGAGAGATTTTGGTGGCTTTAATGTACTTCGACTAATGGCTGAATTCAGGTTGAAACGTCGGCACAAATAAATAAGATTTGTTTATTTGTGTATTTTATGCTGACGGCATCCCCGACCATCTTCTCCTCATTTTATCTATGGTCAACCCTTTACACCTTGTAACGATAATATTAAGGGTATTCATGATCTGTAGTATAACATTTAAAGCGTGTTAAATGGAAGAACTCATGTTAAATGGAGAAATATTTCCTTCTTTTACCATGCTAAAATGATATAACATATAACATGATGGTGATTCTGCTAAATGTAGAATGAAGCCACGCAGCAGACCAGCCGAGCTTGTAACAATTTTGTTAGTTGTGTTAGATTACTTGTTTGTAGTTCATGTTTGTATTGTTTTAAATATTTTTAAAAATACTAATTATGTAATGACAGCGGTCAATTAGCTCATCTTGATTCTCTTTCTCTCAAGTTAGTAGATCAACAAGACATTCAGTAGCCAAACTTTCACAGAACTTCCACATTTTCACTCAATCTAGGCATGTTGTAATAAACTGTTTCAATCAAAACTTATAAATAAACAATAACATGAAGTATTGGAAGGAAATGTTATAAAATAAGTTACTCAGAAAATCCACTAGCAGCTCTTATGCATTTAACATTTAATATGACTTTAAATAGGGCTGCTCACAATCCTATACTTATAGCATTTAACCTGATAAAAATATAAAATTTAACATAATATCATGAATTGTAACTTACGCTTACGCTGAATCTATAATAATGATGTCAGTACACAAATTAACATTGAACCAATAAGTAAATATGGGTATTACGCACATTGCTATGTTAACAAAAAATATAAGCAATACATTTAGAAGACGTGAATGTATAAATTTAAAATTTGGAATTAAAATAAAATCTATGTACAAGATAAAACTAATGTTATTTATGTAGGGAGTTATTCCACTGATGTTCGTATTTATCCTTACTAGCTATTTATTTAGCATGGACATAATTGTATCTAAAGCTTTACATGAGTTTAAAATATGAAAGTGTAGCAGGCAGTAAGTCAGATATATCGATGACTATCTATTATTACATGACAAGAGGATACGACGGCCCCCGTTGCCTGCATGATCCGGAGTTCCCATGGCCAGGACAATAGCTGGCGATCCATCAGGCACTGAATGAGGAGCGTGTGCGGCAGCGGCTGTAATGAGTTTTGCTACAGTGTTTGCCCTCCACTCCAGTCTTCTTTAATACTCCGGCTACTGTTGACCGGCCAACCTTTGCAGGTCATTCGGCCTCTATATAAAGAGCGGGGCTCATCTGTTCCTTGTGGGCTTTATGAATAGGGGATGGGTTCGCCTATTGTCCTCATCGTTTGGGATCTTCGAGTCGAAAAGATAATTAAAAAAACGATTAGATAAGGCAATGTTAATTTCTTATTTATTGTGTTTACTCCTCAGCGTCTTTAGCAAAAATACATTTTATCAAAGGATTACCGGCAAAAATCCTACTAGTCATATAATCCCGATTGTGGAAAAATAAATAATTTCTTTTCCCTATAAGGACCAATATTTTTTCCTCAATACTCTGAAGACATCGGAAACGTCATTAAAAATAAACGAATGATATCCTCTAGTTATATCGATGTACGACATATCACAATCTCAAAATAGCAGAGATTATAACACAAAAAATATAAAAAAGCAATCCTTCGCGGCCGGACCCGCCTCATTAAAACCCCTAGGAAGCGACGCTTCTTAATCAAATATTTGCTTAAAACGGAAAGATGAGACTTAAGATTGCTAAATCAAGCAATAATTAAAAAGTAATAATTTATGACTTACATTATTTAAACAATATATATTAAAACAAGAGGATGTAAAATGGAATGTATTAATTAAAATAATTTTTTTTAAAATTTAAATTATTTATACATTATGGTTCGGCATATTTTTTTTTTTTTTTATATACATTGATTAGACAATTACTTAATACATTAAAGATGTATGATTTCGTATCAATAATTTGCATGTCAAATATATAGCAATGGATATTGCATACATTCATTTAATTTTATAAGGGTAAGTTTTTCAGAAAGAAGTAAACGTAATCTCGAAACTGAAACTATGGCAAGTTTTAAACGATACTTTATGTTTTTATCTAAAAATAGAATTTTATGAGGTGGTACGGTATTGGCTTTGTATAGAAAATTCATTTTCTTTTAAAAAGAAAAATTTATAAATAAAATTTTAAAAATATATTTTGTTATTTACTTATATATTAATGGCGTAGTTACATCCAAAACTATTATTAACAAAACACAGGTGTCATATATTCTTCAACTCCAGACGAGGTGCCATATATCCCTCAGGGTACTTTGTATTGTGCATATCACGGAAATATCCTAAGGTAATGCCTCCCCCTTGAAGATGACGGACATTTAGGAAGGGAGTGAGTCATTTTTTTACCGGTTATAAAAGTTTATTACTCATTTTACGGTGCTCTGAACAGAGACCTGGGGTGGGCCATAGTAAATAAATTGTTAAATCCCCTTTACGCTCGGTCCCTTGTGCACTCCTTGGAACCTCTGCTTCTTCTTTACGTTCAGGGGGTACTGTAGTGTAGGTAATATTTCTCTTATATTACGTTAAAAAAAAAATCAAAAAGTTTGCTGGTTTCTACAAATTTTTTTTATCGTTCGTATTATAGTCAATCGAAGCACCTTAATTTTTGACTCAAATAAATTACTTAAATTCCTTTTAATCTGAACTATATTAATCTACACTATCTCTGCAGCTGGAATCGTTTGCCTGGGAATTCAATTGATAAAATATTGATGACAAAAAGCGCCGCCGCACATGGTGGGAAACCGCCTTTTTTTTTTAACCTCAATTATTTAAATCTTTTCTAATTCTCATGAATTCCTTTTTTATTCAGGGTACTGAATTTAAATGAATATATTTTTATTTAATTTTAATAATATTTTTAGGTTTAAAACTATAAATCTTAATTTTTCCATTATTAGAATATTTTTTCCTATAAATAAAATGTTGTTCTGATTCATAGCAGTTAATTTGATTATTTTTCTACCTTATTTTGGTCACACCTAAGGCTCCTGACTTCATTCGTCTCAATACGTCAATGAAACTTACACAACTTGATCCAATCCAAACTCAGAAATGTGCAAAAATGAATTTTTCCAGTATTAAATTAGAATTGGGCGTAGAAATCTAGAAACAAATGTTTCAAGAAAAAAAACCTACTTTTGAAAGAGTACAATTTGTACTCTAATGACTTTACCGAAATATTTTTGTTGGATAATTAAAAAAAAAAAAAAACTTGTAAAAACTAGCTTTCTCCCAATGTCGAAAGAGCGTCTGTAAGATTAGGTCTACAGCTTACAAATATTGTTTGAGGGGAGAACCAATTACGGTGAATTTGTTTATAGATAGTTGAGTGTAAGAAACCACACTCATCAACATAATTAGACACATTTCATTTTCTAGATTTTTTTTCACACTTTACGTCATAGTGTGCCGCCTCTTAACTGGCACTATTCTTAAATGATAGTTCGATGCCATAAAAATTTGTATTTAAAAATATTTATGCTCTTTAGTCGATAACAATTTTGTAAATGAAAAGTGTTCTATTTCAAGTACGTATCTAATCCGAAAATGTACTTATTATTTCCTTATTTTGACAAAATAGTTTTTACCTTTTAATTGTGAACAGAACATGATTTTTATCGTTTAAAATATTTATTTACGTCCTTAATTGGAGAGAATAATATCATCTTCTAGTATAAATAATGGCAAACAATGATAATAACGGTAAATGATCGTTTGTTGAACAACTAAATATAATTTTACTTCTATTTCTGTCAGAGTGTTATAAAACTTCCATTTTATTCCAGCCTATAATATTTTTGCCTCACAAATTCTAAATTCTTACAGCTTTTTATGATTCTTATGACAAAATTGAATTGTTATTTTTATTTTTTGTTAACTTAGTAATTTTTAGTTGTCAATCCATAACTCGATTAAATTCCTGTTAGTTCTGCAAATTTGTTTTCTGATTTATAAATGTTTCTGTGAGTTTTCTTCAACGATTTCTCCAGTTTTATTTCTATTATTCATTAAAAAAGAAAACCTAACAGGCACATATATTTTTTTTAAATTTCCCTTACTACTAGGTCTTATGGTTATTTCACATTTGTATTAAAATTTATCAACTTATTTTAACTTTTATATGCACTTAAGTGCTTAAATTAAATTGTATGAATTAATTATTCTAAAGGGTACGTGCATTTTTTTAAAAAATTCTAAAGAAGTATTAAAAGAAAAGAAAAAAAGTAAATATAATTACTTTTATCTTATTTCTTGATCATAGAATGATTGAACAGTACTAAAATTGTTGTTTAATTATTTGCAGGCTATCCTAATTTTTGATTTTTTGTTTTTTCTGTAACTGACAACATTTTTTCAAACTAAACGAATCGAGTGTTATAAAAAAAATTAAAATAATATAATAAAAACCTTATAATAAAATTACATAATATGATTAAAAATAAAATATTTTTGTAGATTTTTATAAGAAATATGACTATTTCTTATTGGTTTCAGTCCTTTTACTAATTTTTTAAAAATTTATTTATTGCTTTATTCTGACACATCAATTATTTTTGTTTAATTTCTGTATAAATTTCATGTCAAATAAAATAAGTGAGAGTTAATTTTTACTCTAGAATATCTAAGAGGTATGATTTAGCAAGTCATCTTATTCATTCAAGAATACATGATAGCTGCAATAGCTCTCGAAGGGGGAATATATAATTAATGATAATGTGCTTAATTCCTAAGCAAACTATATCGCTACAAAGTTGCAGCAATTGCCAAGCATTAGGCATCGATCAGTGGTCCTGGCATCGTTTATCTACGCCTCATCAATCATGGAATCTCGCAGGGAAAACTTTTGAGACCTTTCCTATTATCAGTTGATGATGTCGAGGCATCGCTCTTTGCTCTTGATGAATTATCTTCCTCTTTTATAAGATGTTAACGCGCTATTAAGCAGTCGTGGTTGGTTAAAGAAAACTGTCATCAATTGATAAATATAGTCTTCGTGCCTAAAGTTGTTTCTATCAGATAATATATCATATATTGTCCTCAAAAATTATTATGTTAATGTATAGAAAATACGTTTTATGAACTCTTGGTATATCGCTGAATCTTGAGTTAATATTAATAAATGTATTTTCATACTTCACACATTTCTCTGACTCTACAGGATAGGAAATCAGTGTGAAAAGATGTTTCTCTGTGAATAAAAGTATACTTGTCTATACAAGTGTGTTGCTTGAATAAAAATCGGTCATAGTTAAAGCTGTTGCTCCTGTTTAAGGACCCTGCACATTAAACATCCGAATTTGTTTGTTTCTTATGGCCGCTGTCTTGTGTTCAGATGTTACTTCTGGATTATAATAATCGTATAGTCGTTTAAAAATCGCTTTTCTGAGAAAAAAACATTGTGTTTTAAGCTGTTAAATTTAGACAACAGACATGGGAATCATTCAATTACAAATATATTGTATTAGCTCTACATTACGACTTATGTCCTACGTTATCGCCCCATTTATGCCCCGCCTTGCAGAACGGAGATACGTTTGGTCGAACGGACACATGGAAGAGATATATCTTGCCACCCTCAGGTTTTTACCGACTGTTTTTTTCGAGAGCGGAGCCGGGCTTACTAATGGCAACACAGAAGAGCACTCCAGGGGCTGATCGTCAGGCCGGAGTCACGTGCTCTGATTCATGCTCTGCCGCCCTATGATAAGTCCCCAATAATAGAAAACTTTTCAACAGAACCCTTAGAGTACGGCTAGGGTGGGGATCTCAAGATCTGAAGAAGGGGTTCAAGCCTTGTAACGAGGAAGGGAAGGAGGAGGAGCGCGGGTTCAGCTTAATTGGATTAAATTTTCATCGCGGCTGTTGAATAATGATAAACTAGTTGAATAGTTTAGAGTAAGGAGTTTTTAAAGGGACTATTCTTTTGATTTTTATTCACAGCTCAGAGATTTCTATGGCTTTAATTATGAAGGCAATCCCAAAGTTCAAACAAGCACTGTCAAGTTATGGTAACTCTGTTTTGGAATTGTGTTCATGATTAAAGAGTACTATCACACTCCCTCTCTGTTTCCTAAGTTTAAAGATAATAAGTCGCAAAGCGACTCAGCTCGTACGACGGAATGAAAGATGAGATTCAATGACACCTTAACGACACGGTCAACGGTAAAGAATTGCAAATGAAACCTGCCAATGAAACGGTTCATCTCGATCGTCTTATTTACCAGGAATCATCTTATCAATATTAAACTAACCCAAACCTACACAATGTTGGCAAAGCTGTATCATATCGTCCATAGGAAATCTACATTAAAACCAGATACAACCATCCTCATCTACAAAACAATAACTAAGGCCCTTACTGATGTACTCTTGTAAGGATGGGGTGCAGCATCCTGTACGAACAAAAAAAAAAAAAAATACAGTCCCAGAACAAGGTCCCAACACTCGCTGTAGATTTCCTTTGGTTTACAAGAAATAGTCTGTTGACTTACATTTGAAATCAATAGATGAAAGTTGCAGTGGCTTACAAGGTAGTAAATCCAATTTCATTGTGAAGACTGAAGCCTTGGCTAATGTCAGAAATACTGAGATGAATTCCGTATTTATTTATTTATTAATTTTTTTATATATGTATATATAGTTGACCGTAAAAAGGATAAAGATCTAAATGTTAATTTATTTTGAAATGGATAATGTTCCAATTAGAAAACATAAGAATGTTGAGAAGAAAACATAAATAAGTTACTGTTACTGTGACTACGTTTCGGCCACCCAGACTATCACAGATAATAGAAAGTATACATTAACCTAAAAAACGTGAAGAGTATACATATTTCACTTTAGTTCATATCGACAAAAAGAAAAACACAGATGCAAAACTGTATCATGGCACGCGTGCCTCGGATAGGGCACCCAATAATTCTGGATAATGCGTTTAGAGATACCAGATGTCATTCTGACAAAAAATTATGAAGCCAGATTTGCTACGTTTGCGCCAGGATGGCCTTACCATGTGTAGAATAAATCAACCCTAAATAACAGCAATCAACAATAAAGTAACAGCAAGCGATCTATTGAAGTTGATGCATGAGAAGGCTCTTAATGGATAGGGGTCAAATAGAATTTTATCCGAAGGCAAAACGTCTCAATCATGCACTATACGTATGTGTTATTAGTTCTATTTAAAATTAGTTCAGATTTATTATTTTTTAATAACTTTTGCATTATCGCATTTTACGGCTAAAAATGTTTTAATATATTTATTATTATTATCCAGTTAAGTTATTTTTAATTGGAAAGACGGTCGGCGAGGAGGGGTGCAGTCAGCAAAAAAATACAAATAAACCAAAATTATTTATTCATGCCAACGTTTCGACCTGAGTTTCATCAAGGAGCTTGCGGCAGAGATCCTGGCTAAACTGAGTTTGTTTTTTTCTGACCGCTCCCCCCGACCATCTTCTTCACTTATTAATTTACGGTCAACTATCTACACCTCATTAGTATATTTTTCTTATTATTATCTACTTTTCTTTTTTATTTAATATATGGTATGATTGACAACTTATAACCTCAATACTTTATTCTCCTTGAGTGTGAAAGATTATTATTTCAATAGAAAGTATGATTTAAATAAAATAATAGTAAAAGTAATATTTCAATGAAAAATAAAAGATATTTTAAAAACGTAAAATACCAAATTAATTGTTTGCAATCATTATTTAATTTTTTACTTCAATTATATAGATTGAAATAAGTACTACGGGTACTTTAAATTCAGAGGTATTAGAAACTTGAGGTACTAATATAACTACTTATTACTAAGTAGAAATAAAGGTAGCTTTGTAATGTCGGCTTACATATCCTGTTGTAGCTATGATAATACGGAATCTATATAAGAATGTGTATAAGGCAAAGGAGGTATGAGAATAATTCCAAAAGTAATGTCTCCTATTTTTTCAGAAATACAAAATGGGGGAGGGCGGTTAGTCTAATACAAAATGGCAATCAGAGCGATTTGCCGTGTTATAGCTAAAGAATAATTTTAATAATTTTTTTAAAATTTATTTAATGTAATTTACAACTGTACAAAATAATAAATAAGTAAATATATTGTATGTTTCATATACACTTGAAAATGTTGGGAAGGAACCACCCATCAGTGGTACTTCAAACATTAATTTAAATTAGAAGGTCCCGTGGCCATCTTCTATTCACACGCCTCGGAGGATTATCAGGGATTGTTTAGGATGAAAGATTAAAAATTAAGATGGTTAAGGGAGTACCAGGTGTCATGGCGGCAACTGCAGATCAGTGCTCGTATCACTCTGCCTTTGTTTTCTTCTCATCTGGGAAATACAGCGATATTTACTCTTGAACTTAGTAAATAGTGTGTTTATAAACAATAGAACATTTTTACATTCACGGAAAGTGAGGTGAGTGGCAATTTATTAACATTCAGAAGTTATAAATTGGTGATCGTTTGTTAGAGCTGACTC
>NW_027113122.1:280394-281712 GCF_000696795.3 Halyomorpha halys | reverse complement strand
ATCTGTTTTGGGCTAATTCTGCAACGATCCCATTCGTATACATACCCGACCCATAAGGTCTTTGTGAATGAGTTTATTTGTAACGTAATAAGGAGCATCCAGGATTTTACGTAGGATTTTGGATTGTAAGGATCGAATGCGGGAGGAATTTGATGGTTTGGTGGAGCCCTAGAGGTCAATTCCATATGTCCAAACTGGTCTGATTATCGTAGTGTATACTAATTTTTTGTAGTGAATGGGAAGTTTAGAGCGTTCGTCAAGTGAGTGTTGTAGAAATCGGAATCTACGAGCAGTTTCTTGTCGTTTCAGTCTTGTGTGTGGATTCCAAGTCCCTTGTCAAGATGGAGTCCTAAGTATCGATCTGTTCAACCATTTTTTTTTTTTAATAAATAAAATTAATTTATTAAAAAATATTCAAAGAAATAATAAATACGCAATTGAACAAAAAAATAAACAAATAATATTTAAAGAACTAATAAAATAAATGACAAGCTAAAAAAATTAATAGGAAGATAGTCAGGGTTGCGGTCACAAGGGAAACAAAAATAGTTGTAACTTATGTGTGATAGTCTGGGTGGCCGAAACGTAGTCACAGTAACAGTAACTTATTTATGTTTTCTTCTCAACATTCTTATGTTTTCTAATTGGAACATTATCCATTTCAAAATAAATTAACATTTAGATCTTAGAACATTAACCCTTCAAATTCCTTCATTATGACTTAATTAAATCATCTCTTCAAGTTTGATGAGTCCAAAAAAAAAATCATTAATACGATCTTTATACTGTTAAACAATAAAAATAAAACCATCATCATTCAAGAACCTACGGCCTCAAAAAAATACATATTCTCTGGTTTAATAAATTATTGTTTTTATTGTCTGAAGCAATGACAGAAATTACTCTTGTACACAATACATAAAGGATCTACACGCACGACCTTTCTTGCTACATAACATCCCATACTCCATCTGAAACACGGCACCTTCTCATCTTGTTGATATAACATTATGTAACAAGACGATGATGATTACTTTGCACCCCAGATCATCATATAACCACTTCCACTTCTTAGACTCCGATTCGGCTTGGACTCCGCCTGGTGGCCCCGCCATTATCCTCCATGGCGCTAAATGAAGTCAGTGCAGCATGTGGCCGCTAAGTGCCATTTCCCACTTGCCGCCTTAATGGCCCCGCTGCTCTGTAATGTGCCTTCTTGATATTAATAGTCCGTTCCGTTTTTATGTCCCTGCGAAGGGGAGTGTGCCTCTTTTGTGCCTGCATGTCCGTTTATTACGTTTATTCGTATATATATATA
>NW_027113122.1:246733-280314 GCF_000696795.3 Halyomorpha halys | reverse complement strand
TATATATTTCATCTTTCATCAATTACTTGCTACGGCTGACGACTCAGAAATTAATGGCGGGTGTTAAATGTACTGGGCAGGGATTGGTTGTAAAGACTCAGAAGTTTGTCCAGTCAGAGTGGTCGTTTAATTGCGGTATTTTCTTGAGCGGTTTATTGTTTATGCTTCCTATATAAATAAATTTTATTACGTTTATTACAGTTTCCGCCGTTTTGTTTAATTATATCTACTATTCAACTGTATCAGTTAAAAGTTGGTCAGTCTGACAGTAAACGTTTGTTTTTAGTTATGCAGCCTGGGTATCTTATCTGGAACAGCTTATTCGAATAGTTTTATGAGAATAAAAAGAGTTTATCTTAGAGAGTTTTATTTTCGTTGGAAATAATTTAAGTTCTCTCTACTATCTGAAACATGACAAGCAGAGAAGATATTTAACCGAATATTTGGTTTAATAGTCTAATTTTAGTGTGTTTTAATTTATCACGTAATAATAGAGTTGGAGTACAACATTCTTGCTTGATAATACTCCAAAGGAATTAGAGGATAAATCCATCTAGGCTGCCCCTTCTGAGTATTCTTATCATAGACGGTTCTTCTTTATCATGAACGTACTATTCTTATAATTCTTTATTAGCAATCAAGCTCTTTTCTTTCTCACCATGATTGGATATAGATAAAGACAACTTCCTAGTAAAATCACACATTGTAGCTTGAATAATGTAACAAAACGTTATTGCCCTCTTGTTTTCATCTTAATATTTACATTTTTGTATAAATTAAAAATGATGATCTCCTGACATAGATTTAATGACTCATTCAAAATTTCATAAATTATTTTCATTCTATTCAATATTTTTTATACCGTATTCTGTAATTAGGTAAAGAAATTAAATTAAATAACTTAAATTTTAAATATATTTTACTTATCCATAAAAATCCTTATTTTCTTCTGAAATGTTTCATAGCTTTTTTAGCTTTCTCTTTATTTAAATTAACTTTATTTCATTTTTTATAAGTGGAATCCTCACACAGGACTGAAAAAACAGGAAACTGCATGTCGATTCCGACTACTATAGTACATACATACTAACAGTCTGAACTTCCAATTCATTACAAAAGACTGATCTACATGACTGTAATATGGCGTTATTGGCTTATCTGGACATACGTAGTTGAGCTTTGCGTCTCCACTAAACCTTCAAATTCCTCAAAGACCTTAATGTTCCATATGTAACCGACCTAGCCCGAACCAGATATCAATCCTTCGATTATAAACTTCCTAATCACAGAAATTAGTTTTTAAATTTCTTCCTCTTCCATTCCTGACAATTCTCCGAGGTGCCTGAAAAAAAGATGGCCGCGAGACCTTCTATTGTATATGTATAATTAGAGTGCTACCAATGGGTTGTTTCTCTACATACCTCCATTATGATCTTAGATCAAAGTTACTTAATGTATTTTTATGTAACACATGTACAGTTGTAAATACCATTAAATAAATAAATTATAAGATATCGTGACTTAATTAAATCATCACTTAAAGTTTGATGAGTCCAAAAAAATCATTAATACGATCTTTATACTGTTAAAAAATAAAAATAAAACCATCATCTTTCAAGAAACATCTCGTCTCAAATCTCTTTTTACAGTATACCTAATTTGTTTTTACTGTAGGAATTCTTTTGACATATCTCAAGAATGGTTCGCTTATTTGTTTATCATTCTTGTTATTGTATAAGGATGTTTTTGGACTTACGAGGTAATTACAACGTAATTTTATATATTTTATAAATATGAATGACATGATTTTGGGCGAAAATAATAATAATGTATATTTCCTGATTCTTATCTTTTGCTGGGAATTATGCTGTCGACCATATTTGTTCGGCCACCGTAATGGTCCAAACCATTAGCATATATATGCTTCGAAAAGTCTGCCTTTTAAGTTAAGGACCCCCTACTTCAGCTTGGGCATGTTTTATTCAACAAACTCGGGCTATATTTTGTTATTGATTTGTGACACGTTGCCGCTTAGTTAAGTATGGCTTGCAATACCTTCAAAAACATTTTTCAATAATTTGTATGATGTAAATTATGAATATGTATTGACTTTATCTGCAAAACATACTCACTTACAGTAGTAAAACGTAAAACAATGATCTGTGTAATGTCTATCGGGTGCTAATAGACATTTTTGGAATTGATTTATATACATATAAATTTTGTTCCGTAAATGATGTCCAAAACATAAGTATACACCATCAGTGAATATCATATGAAATAAAAAAGTTCATTAAAATATTATCATACGATATTACCATCAACGTTAAGTATTTTTTTATTTTAAATTAATTTGTATACTTAATTATTTATTAAAGGAGAATTTATTTATTTTATTCTCGTTAAATAACTATATTCTAGTATTGAAATTACCTTTACCAAAAATATGGGTAGGTTTAGAATCCAGAATTATGCATTACATAATTGTTCAACAAAACAGGAGACGAATCTCGGTTTATTCTGTAATAGACAATAAATATAAGCTTGAGTCTTTTTTTTTTATTCCAAGCCATTGTTTTTACAAATTAATTAATAATTCATTGATAAAAATTTCAAAACAGATAATTTTCAATTACTTAATTTTTAGGAAGGTTTACGAGTTCATTTCTAGGGATTTTATTGTTTACAATTTTTGTACCATATCATCGGTTTACAAGTGAAACACATAGTCATAATTTTCTAGTTTTGAGTTATTTGGTTATTCCAGTCTAAAATGATAAAAAGATTAAACTTCAAAGAATTTATTAAAGACCATAAAAAATCTCCTTATAAAATGTATAATTACTATTTCCGTATCATTAAAAAAAAAAATTATCAACATTTCAATTTTGACTTGAATTTTACTTGTGAACCAACGATGTATTACGTTTGAAAATCTGAAACGATGTTTCAGTTTATATAAATCCATTTTGTAATAATTTTCGACTCTTTGTTACTTAAAACTTACGGATGCTACTCAATGGAACTATTTTGGTAACGATGCTACCAAAATAATTCAATATTTTTTTTTTTTAAAGTTGTATTTATTAACCATTTCTGAGTTTGTTTTTTTTAGTTAAAGCTACCATGGTTTTATTAAATATTTAAAAATAAGCACTTTTTTTATTCTTATATCCACTAACTATATTATGAGATATATATTTTTTTATCTTTTATTACTTTCTTAATCTGAATTCCTTAAAGTAACTAAAAAAAAAGAAATATATATTTTCGGAATCGGATTACTATTTTTTGTATTTGAGTGTTACTTTTAAGTTTCAAACATTAATTATGCCCCCTCCCTCTGGATACATACGTATTTATTTATCTATATATATTTTATATTATATATTATACCAAAAATTTATATATATATGTATGATTACTCCTGTATATTGACCCTCGAGACTCCCCGACTGAAGGTGTTTATGGGGGACCACTCGCCGTGACAAACCACCGCCACTCAGTCCTGCTGTCGTCTATTGATTTTTTCCTCTTTTTAAAAAATTCATCCCGCTAATGTGTCGGGGCCAACTCTAATTTCCGCCTCTTTTCCTTCTAAGTCCTTTAGGGTATGCAAGATGAAAGCTGTTTTCGGATTGAAATGGTCTTTTTAATATTGGATGATATCTTAATAAGATTTTTTTCCATGTTAATCCGTCTCAATTTTTTTTTTTTTGGTTGTTACTGATTTGTTTTCTATCAATTGATGATTTTTTATTTTCCAGTTTATAGTTACCAATTTTCCATTTGTGTTCCACGCTGTGTCCCTAACTTAAGCATGCCTACACATATGGTTTAACTGACCTATCATTACACAGTATTACAGTAAAATTGTAGAATGAAAAGTCGAACTTGTTATCCTTAGCTTGAATTCCACGTTAATACGGCACACATACTATGTGTATATGTAGAAGATAGTCCATTGTGAAATTTTGAACTTTTTCCTCGCTCAGTTAAATTAGTAGTTTATTGTCTAGGGACAGCTGAAATTGTCTATTTAGCTGTCTTTATAGTTGGCCAATCGTTGGTTGTATTCTTGTATTTAAATTCAAGTATGTTGGTTCCACGTTAGACTTCTGTATAAGAGGAAACCGATGTATTGGACAGTTTCAGAGAAGAGGTTATGGAGTGGTATGGAGTTCAAATAAAATGGTAGAAAGGATCTACGTTAGAGGTTGAAGGTCACATTATTGCTTTTAGACAAATTTTATTTGATGAGTAACTTGGTTCACAATGGTGAATAATGATTCGATCTGGGTCATATGTAGGTTTCAGTACACAGTTTTAGGATCTGATTTGTATGACTGGGTGGTGGTCTCATCAGCAAATGTCAGGATGAATAGGAATATTAGTAAAGAAAATGTAGAAGACGGGGATTCATCGTATTGAAGATTCAAATTATTGTTTTTCGATGGAATTGGTAATGAATGTACATTCGATTTCTTGGGAAATGATCGATTCTTGAAAGCTAATCTAAAATATATATTGGAGAATGAAATGAATTAAAACTTATTGCCTTATGTTTATCGATCATAGGTTTCTCATGGAGGGATCTTGTTATCACGGTTGTACTTCAACCGATGATCAGTATATGTGGCCATTTTAGAGGGAAGATAAGAAAGTTTACATGGGATGACGGAGGTTCCATGTTGATTCCTAGTTTTGTATAATTTATATTTGGATCTAACAATGTAGATCAACATAATTACTTTTTTTTTACACTTTTATTATTTATATTGGCTTTTAGCAAATGTTTCAAGAGATAAGTCTGCCTCTTGTCATGGGATTTCGAGGCGGGTCGAGAAGGTAATTTTTCCTTCTTTTTTTTGTTGTAATCGTGAGGGATTGTAAAAATCATTGGGATACATAGATCCTTACAATAAATTCTAATAGTGAAATTTAATGTATGTATAAAATTGATTAGAAGGAAATAATTAATTGTATATAGCCATTCCATATTATAGTTCAATAGAATAGAGACTGTACTATAATATAATTGGATGGGGCGTGGAGTGGCAGTTGACCCAGACAGATATACGGGAGTTGACAGTTGGTGACACACGAAGCCGCTTCCAATATCCTAATGCTTTGACCCCGTCCAGTGGCCGCCTGGAATTATGGAAGGGACTCCATACGTGGGGGATTTTTGAATATAGTTGTCCATCTTTTGGGGGTGTCTCCAATCGATATCTTATTTCAGGCCTAAGCGGAATACTGAACAGCCCCTCAATAGATAAAACCTTCTACTTTACATCTCCTAAATTCTCTTTTAACTTGTGTCCATTGTCATCTACTTTTGCTTAGTTGTTGGTTGTGTGTGCGCACAAAGCACTACATTTTTTTATTACCTATCTATTTCACCTAAAATTGATTTAAGGTCATCGGGTCTACTATCTTCATTAGTCTTTGACATATCCTTCGTTGGCTAGTTCTTTGTATAATGCTCTAGACATGACTTAATAATCATTATACGCGATACTAATCAGGAGAGTCACTCCCTTAAGATTGAATGACTAATTCTAAGAGCAGTCAGAGCTAGTCCTTAGCCAGGACCCACTCAGAATACCATCA
This sequence comes from Halyomorpha halys, assembly GCF_000696795.3. Taxonomy (NCBI): domain Eukaryota; kingdom Metazoa; phylum Arthropoda; class Insecta; order Hemiptera; family Pentatomidae; genus Halyomorpha; species Halyomorpha halys. Next base: position 274,701 of record NW_027113122.1, on the reverse strand, counting down.
AGGACTCCTCAAGACGTGGCTCCGGACCCTCCCAACTTCTCGCCCAAAACCTTGGATTATTGTCCTCCAAAGAGTAATTACTTCTGTTTTCTCCCCTTGAATTCATTTTTCCTTGACATTTCTTCCATCCATCTTCCGGAAGAGGGGTGGTTCTTGGAAGCCTAATATTTCTTTTTATTTTAATTGTCCTCTTGATATCTAAGACGTGACGGAATGTCGTAATTATCCCCTCTTTATCTCCCTTATTAAGAAAGCCATTCAATTAAAGATACCATTATATTCTGTATAATTAAGTTTTTTATACTTAATTTTAACTATATAAACTTTAATTTCAAATATATTTAATATTTATTTTATATTTAGTATATAACTATTAGTGTGTTTGTGTGTAAGGTATTGTTTATATTTCCACATGAGTAAAGATAGAATATAGATCACCTTTTTTTTTTTTTCAATTTATTTGTACTTATGCTTTGTTACTTTAAAAATGGTATCGTTATTATTAAATAAATAATATCTACACCATTGAACTAAGTAAGCTGACATTTTTGTTGAAGTCAAGTATAATGATGGTCCAATGGTGCCATGTTGTATTTTGTTCATTTTAATTGATATATCGTCGATTTTGCGTTAAAAAAAATTTCACCAAAGAATATTCTGTACCTTACCTTGTGAATGAAAAAACAATATCATTTTTATATTTTTGAGAACCTGTGTTTCATATCTTATTTACCTGTAAAAAATACTTATTCAGAAAATTTGAAAACTCCCCATTTGTTGATTTCACCGTTTTACTGAACACCGGTGAATGATAATTGATGATTAACACATATGGTTCGGAAACTTAAGTTAAATTGGATTGTCTTACATAACCAACAGTTACTTATCAAGCTTTCTTAACTCAGTTTAATCACATGAATAAAAATAAATAAATCAATAATAATGTGTAATTGAATAATGAATTAAAAATTCATAATAATGTATTTATTAATAATTCTGAAATGGTCTGTTTCTCTTCGAAATCAAGTATAAAATTAGGCTTAAATATTTTGTTTTTTCCGTTCTATAAGTTTCATTAGTTTTTTTTTTATCTTGTTTTTATGTTATTTAATTAGTATTATTATATTGATTTACGAGCCGGTTAGATATTGTGCTACTAACTTCTAGGAGCCGGATTTGAATTCGGTTGTGAAAGGGAATTATGTATTTTGTTACTGCAGCCATGAGTCAACCCAGTGGTTCCGAGAGCCCTCCGGGATCCACTCAGTCTGAAAAAGTGGGTATCCTTAATTGAGGAAAAATCTGTTGGTCGAACGTGATTCTGACCAAGTCACCTCCTTGCACAACCGTCGGTCTAGTAACAGTACTTCTTTATAAAGTACTGAACCCCTGACCCTTAATGGGTTGTAGCGGTACAGAATTATTTTGTATACATTGATTTACTTATTTTTACAGTTGTAATATTTCTTTATTATAATTATTATTTTTATATTTAATTTAATTTATTTATTTTCCCTGACTATATAGAATAAATTGGTCACTTACAGCTCTAATACTTGTTGTCCTTGATTGTGACAGCTTGTATTTCTATTATTCAATAAATAATTCAAGAAGTTTAAGATATTAATCCATGACCAGTTTAATTGAGCGCTTTTCTTTGATAAATAAAAAACATACGTGAGGGTTTTATAGTAAACTCTTCGAGAGCTTTAGAGGAGCATGAATTTGTTGTTACGAAGAATTAAAAGCTATCAGAATTTTTCTGTTAAAAAAACATTTACAAATACTCCAGAATGCTTGAGCGTGTAGAGTGTGTAGCCTTGTTAAGATTCATTAAAGCAATGTTGGGACTATGTAGACTAAAATATTTTTATTTTTTAAATTGTCAAAATACATTTCTATCTTGATTACAAGATATCAATCTCAAATATTAAAAATTTCTGAATCTTAAAATCTTTTCGTAAATAAGAGTTACTAAATAGATCTTCTACAATATCTTCTTTGATTTGTTTCTTTATTTTCTTTTTACTTTATAATATCTTTATGGAACTAATCACGGCAAAAATTGGAGGGAAAAAACAAATCTCCCCTCTCGCATTCAGACTTCCAACGTTTCAATTAGAAAAAATTTAATTTTCCTAGCGGTAATTTGTAAATACCTCCCCTCTCACTGAAAGAGGATGTCTTAGGAAGAGAGAAAAAAAAGAGGGAATTGGATTATCCTGAATGGCGAAGAAGTCCCTCATCGAGGTGCAGGGAGGGGGACGGCACCATCCTCTTTTCAATTTTTTCTTTTCAGTTCCTCTGAGAGGAAATTAGTTCTCAGTTTCTTGTCTGGGTCTGATCACTTGTAATTAGCTGAGGGGTTATTTTTTTGTATTTTTGAAATTTTCGAGAAATTGCTTTTTTTAAGCGAAGTATGGGCGATTGGTATCTTGTGTATCTTTTCTTCTCTTGGTTTCAAGAAGGACGGTCAATTCTGTGTTCCATTCTTGCTTAGAAAGAGGACTTCCACGGCATTGAGGCGATAAGACGAGGCGAGGACGTGAAGTGCTGAGTGCACTAAGAATAGGAGAGCTGCGTGGGCAGACCACACTTGAACCTCTTCACTGCTAGGGGAGCCGTCGCTATGGCGACACTACCTCTCATCTCGGGGGAAAAAAACTGTTTAGCCGGAGCGAGAAGTCGAGGTTAATACCTTCACTGTCCTTTTCGTTTGAGTCTCTTGTCTAGGCTATGGTTCTAGTGAGACCGGCGGGATAGAATCAATTGGCTATAGGAAAAAAAGTTCCGTAATATTTATTTAATGGCAAACCTTGGCTATTTATTATGGCTATGCTTGTGGTATATTTTTTAGTAAGTATAGACTCTTCCTTATCCTCACAAGTCTTAACTCGCAACCTCTTTAAATAATTCTTATGAAACTCCAGGATCTGAAAAGAAAGTGCAATTCTTAAAGTTCTACGAAGTTTGATAAGCTTATGAAAGAATCTAAGGAAGAAGGTAATGAAGAAACAGAATGAAGAAAATCTTGGAAGGCTATAGTAAATTCGTAAAGTTTAAAGCTCTCTCGTTATTACGGTAATAACCTACGATCAGTGGTACGGTAGAGCTTTCATAAAAACTGTCGCTTCCCAGTGCTGCCTAATGATCAGTTGCTCTATACTGGAAAACATGCTATCACTCTTGGAATCCCATAAAAGCCATGTCCAGCTCCCTATGGAATGGGGTTGTGAAGGATTGTTATAAATTTTTGTCATGTTGTCCAGCGAACTAAAGAATAGTATCCATGATTAAACTGACTAATACTAGCCAATTTTTTTAAAATTTTAAAACTCCTGGCAGTATCAAGAGCATTAAACTCTAGGTTGTTCATTATGTATGTAACCCAAAATACAAAATATGATCTAGATACATGTTAACCGATCTAGCCCGAACTCTATATTATTCCTTCCATAATAAACTCCCTAACCACCCACACCCTCTAGTTTCTAACCTTGCTTCCTCTTCTTTTCCTGGCAATGCTCCGAGGCGCCTGAAAAGAAGATGGCCTCGTGACCTTATTGTAAACTGTTTTTAGAGTTCTACTACTGGGTAGTTTCTCTACATCCTGTATCATATCATTATGTCATTATGATCAAATTTACTTGTTGTATTTTTTATACAGTTGTAAATATCAATAAATAAATAAAAAAAAAAGATACATGCATTCGTAATATGACGTGTAGCTTTTGTCTCATTGGTAATTAATGGATCTATTTAAATAATTAAGTACACATAGACAATGGAATACATATCCAACTGATGTTATTAATTTGATCTGAAATGATATTTTTGTTGAAAGGAACAAAACAATAATATTAAACTTTTAACAAACTGTGATATGGCATTGATCTCTCAAATGTTAACCGAGCTCTTTCCAGTGTAGCATAGTTTCTAAGAGCTCTCCAATTAGAGCCGTTTAATAAACTGAATAATTTTTCTGGAGAATTTGTTGGCTGCCCAAAATATTTTATTATAATTTCATTATATTATAGAAAGATATTCCAGGTGGCGGTCAATACAGGTACTAAAATAGTAGAAGAAACTATTTATTGTTAACCAACGTTTCACCCAACTTTGCAGGGCTTCATCAGGTCTGTAATCCTTGTTTGGATGATCCTTGTATTTTGGTACCTTTATTGACCGTCATCCGGACTATCTACAATCTATTGGCTTGTAAAATAAGTTTTTCAATATTTCAATTTAATCCTCTCTCTGTTTATAAAATCATGTTTATTGGTCAATAATGTTTACATATTCTAAAAAAAGATTAGCAAAGGTACTTTTATGCATCAGTTTCAACTGAGATTCCTTATCTAAGGTCTAAATGGAAGAGAAAAAAAATCAGTTTCGTTATTTAATGATTTTTTATTTCGGAAAAGGAAAATCTGCTGCACAGACGGTTGCTGTGTGTATGTTGATGATGCCTTAGGAGAAAGCACCGGCCGTAAGTGGTTTTCTTGGTTCAGAATCGGAAATTTTGACTTGGAAAGCGCAAAGCGCTCGGGTCATCCTTCAACTATTGATGATGACCAAATTCAAGCATTGGTCACAGACAATTCTCACTCTACGACACGGGATATTCCAGAACTGTGCTCAGTTGGTAAGATTAAAGCCAGCGGTTGATCAAAAGCGTCCAGCAATGGATAATCGCGAAGGCATAGTTTTCCATCACGATAACGCCCGTCCTCACGTGTGTTTTACAAACCCGGCAGAAATTATTGGAGTTGGGTTGGAGTGTGATCCTCCCCCCACCCTATTTACCAGACCTTGCCCCTTTCAAGATTTTCACTTGTTTCGGGCCCTTCAAAACTCTCTTAACGGGATACAATTTAATTCGATCGAGGACTGCAAACGATCATAGAGGAGTTCATTGCGCAAAAATCTTAGAAGTTCTGGGAGGATGGAATTAAAAAATTACTTGTAAGATGTGTCATAAATAATTTATTAAAAATATTTACAAGAAACTGAAGTTTTTATTGAAGTCATCAGTAAAAAACGCTACGAGTTTATTTTACAGTCAATCCAAAATATTAATTATTATTATTAGATTTGTTAACATGGACTCTCCGAAAAGATTACTTTTGGTTGGAGTGTATAAATGCCACTTCGTTTATAAAATGACTTCAGGTTCATAGTTCTTACAATGCATTCGTGGGTTTATTCTATCTTAGCTCGAAACCTTTTTATTATACCTGTTTATTGAATAATGTATTTTGTTTATAAATAAATAATGAATCCGTCAAATTATTAGTTTCATCAGAAAGCTTGATAGAGCGAAAATTTCTTTTGAAATAAAATATGACGTTGCATATACGTAAAGACCATAATAAATACAGTAGAACCCCGACTAACCGGATTTTTATTAATTTCATTTTCGTACTGGTTTTTTGTTATTCGTAAGTAATAAGTAATTATATTAATTTAATGTCGAATATTGTGATAAGTGAATTATCAATTAGGAACTCACGTTTGGCAATTGAATATCTGAATACAGAGGACTAATAACGTAGTGTAACTGTGCGGTGAAAGGCGCCACGACCCTGAATGGGCTTGCCATGCTAATGCAAGTACATGTATGACCTCATGTAAACATGTAAGCAGTTTCTAAGGGATCGCCTTGTTAACATAACGCTCCTATCAGTAACTGTTGTCCATGACTCACCTTCAGCTCCGTCTTAACCTATCCCATCATATCCAAGATAATAGCAATATTCGACTTGTTTAAGAAATTGCATCCCTTGGAGCCTAACCCAGACCTTGCTCTCAAGACAATCGATTTCGAAGGGTCAAGACGCGCCCCGGAGGGACGAAAACCCATAAGAAGTTGCTCATTCCAGATCGGAACGGTACCCTTGGGGATCTACTCTCCTCCCTTCTCAAGAATTTATATAGTTTCCCTCGGAAGTCTAATTCGATATAGTGGTTGTTACTGCTGTAATGACTTCCGTCCCCTTGGTATATTGAAGAATTCTTGTACAAGGATTTCTTAGAAACTCATTGAGGAAGTACTTTATTTATTAAGAAATATTAATACAAGCTACCACAATCAAGGGTGATTGGTAGTAGAGCTTACAGTGTTTACCCAAACTATGTGTTATGGACAAAATAATAATAAAAAAAAAAAAAAACTAGGAACAAAATTATTATAAAACAAACAAACATCACAGCTGTAGATATTAGTTAAGCAATATAACACTAAATGAATTAAATAATATTAATATATTATAAACCCAAGGCAAAGAAAATATAATTACATCTTTACTCGTATTCATACAAAACAGCCTTGGAAACCCCCAAACCAAGCTTTGCCGCCCTCTTGTGAAATACAGCAGTTGCAAATTGCATGCCATTGGAGACTGAGACACGTGCGCTCAGGAAATAGGTGGAAGAAACATTAACCTAATAATTATGTGTGTTTGGTTGAAACATCCTATGAATCTACATAACATTTGTTACGTCGTTCTTACAAAATCTTGTTTTGTTTTTCAAACAGTTTTTGTCTATTAACTTCTGGGTTAAATCGGATCATTTTTATTGTGAACTGTTTTAAATGTAGTTGATGAGTTCTCACTTCTACGATACTGGGAGGAAATGATTACAGTGCTATAATGCTGAGTTATTATTATTTTATTAGTGAAACACGTAAGGCTCTAACTAATAAATGATACCCCAAAAGTTACAACTGTATTTACATAGGTATTTCTAGGGCGTTAATGATTTTATAAACAGGTATACATTTAACACGTTAAAGGTATTATGGTGTGTTTTATTATAAATTATCAATTTTTCGTCGTAAATAATAATAGATATGACATGAGGTCATAACTCTTCGTCACTCTATTGTGAACTATCTATAGCTTATAATTGTGTCGATATGCAATCATACAATCGACTCAATATAATTTTATTAATATTTATTATATATTTATATTATTTACTTAATATATTTTACAAGTAGGAAGATTAAGGACATAGAAAATTTCCTATTGTTATAGCTGCTTGGTTGTTAGTTGGCCTAGACGTTTTTCAAGAATGATCTGGAAAAATCTGATTTTCTTTAACTTGAGATTTTTCCATTGAATTTATTTTATGAACAGCGTCGGTAAGAATCTCTTAGAAAAGGCTTTACATGAATTGATACACATGTGTAAGAAGTGAATGAAAAAAGTAATCCAGGATTATAACGCGTTGAAGGAATATTCCAGAAATAAAATAAAAACTTGTTAGAAGTTTTATTAAAAATCATATCGGTGGGTAGGGAAGGAGAAAGTTAATATAAAACTAACCCCCAGCCGGGTGTATTCTATTTGCCAGCAGGTGAGGGAGGATTTCCACCCCGGCTCTAACAAGCGGAAGGGAATTTCCCGACGCCACAAAGGCTTTTCTTCTGATTTAATTCCGCCTTTTGTGTGTGTTCGTGTTCCTCCTTGGTGCACAATGCTCGCAACTCATTAGGAGACCATGCAAATAAATTTCATCAACCCTCGCTGAACAAGGGGAGTGCCCGGCACGCCACAGGACGATTAAGGAACCGCAGGAGCTGCGTCCCGACTAATGTGGTCTGCTGTGAGGGAGGATATCATCTGGATTATGGTAATTATTTAGGGAGTACAGGTGTTCTCAGGACTATAATATCCCAAAATGAATATGAAATATGCTACAGGGGATGATGGCACCAGGGCTGTGAAATGGTTGCCGCATTTAATGCTTCATATTAATCCATTTCAGCCTGGAACCTGATTTTATTAAATTTTATTTACAAACTGGACCTGGATCTGGAATTAAACTATGAGGGCTTAGAAGTTCATTAGAAATACATACAGTGCATCCAATTTTTTCACTATTGATAAATAATTTTTGAACATTCTTCGGTGTCACAAGCATTGGGCTTCTTAAAGCCGGATCCATGCGTTTGCCACTCGTCAAAAATTGAAAATTCCTACAAGTACTTAGTAAAGAATGAAAGAAATAAAATGTATCCACACGCTAGTGTCCCGGAGAGACAAACTTGGTGAACGTCGAACTTGCGTTGGCTATTACATTCTATATAAAGTATCTTTATTATAAAAAGAAACAAAATAAAGGCAGTTAAAATTAAATTAAATGCGATTAGCTAACTAAAAAATAAAACAAAAAATTTAATATTGTCACTAACCAGAATATAAAATTTATTTCTCTGAGGCGCTGTGAAATAAGTATTTACTGTTATTAACAGTCATAGATACTACCATTATGTTGTATACTAAAAAAAAACCTCCACGCAAGATTGACTTACAACATAACAATGTAACGTATGGTAAGATATGTTATTCACCTTGTCTGAAGATTGTTTAGTACAGAATGGTCTTCGAATAACTTTTTATTGTTATTGATTATTTAATTAGTTTACTGTTTGTAAAAATTCATCTCTTATTGTAAAATAATAAAACTAAAGATAATGATCTAGGGTAATATTGTTCCTTCAAGACCATCCTGTACTGTACAATACCGGGGTGAGGTGGATGTTTCCATATTTTTCTCCCTTCCCAAGGAGGAGGAAATCCTGTCGTTGGCAGGAGCAGCTTCTTATCGAAGAACCTTTTTTTATTTTAGTTGCCTTCGGCTAGGGACGCTTTTAACAGTCCTTACTTCTCGTCCTTCACACAGCGGGGAAGGCAAGGGCTTGTTGGATTATATTCTTTCTTTTTTTTTTTAATTTACTTTATTAAAGGTCTAGATAAATTGAAAATATGTCTTTGGCTATGGGTTACCTATATGTTCCCCATAACTACATATAACGCCAACATTGTGCCGATCCATTTCCCTATAAAACAGTTTATATTTATTTTTTAGAAATATTTTATAATGATATAAGAATGATCAATTGGTGGAATATCAGATAAGTTTGTATAAAAATCTATTCTTAAAAACGTTTTATAAAATGAATATCATTTTAAAAAACTTTATCTCTAGTCTAGCTTGAGATACAAAACTAGAATATTTAGATCTAGTTAAACTGGGCTGTCAATTTTTCACCACAAATTTAATGTGTTAAGAAAGTTTTGGCCTCGATGGGTACAAAATCTGCAATGACATAATTATTTAATTGCTAGATCTAAATTTTATTTTTATCCATTTTAGTTTGTATTTAATTATTTCATTGCATTTTTGTTTCTATTATTTATATACTTTTTGTTTTTCGTTAATATGTATTTATGGTATGATTATGTACTTATATCCATAATATCTATTGCCCTTGAGTGTGGCAGAATGTATCATTTCTATAAAATTAAATTGAAAAAAAAAAGGTTATTGATTCATAGTTTTTAGTGCTATTAGACTATATCCAAATTGTATTTTTTCATGACCCCATCTTATAAATAACTTCTATCAGTCATACATTCATAAAATAAATATCATTTACAATTAAGCAAATGTCAACATCTATTAAATATAATATAATCCTAAATTGGATCGATGTCGAATTGTTATTAATAAATGAATTAATATTTACTTATCATGACCCTCAATTAGTTGTGTTATATTGCGATGATATTGTTATTTTGAAAGTTGCTTTACACCAGTGGTAATGTTGGTAATAACACGTGTTATTAACATTTTTCTGCCTTCACCGGTCGATATCAAAATAGCATCTTTATTATTTACCAGTGTAAACATCAAAAACTTACTCTTTTGTTGGGTATAACCAGTAGACATCGAAATGTTAATATTTTGCTAAAAACAGTATTACTGTTTACTATAACGTTTTGGTGGAAACACACCTCAGTATAGAACTAGACTTGATGTGATACTTTTATTTCATTTTCAAGGATTTATGATCTTAAAAAATTAATTTATGTTTTAACAATAATAATGCTCTTTGCATTTATTATGTCTATTTCAACATTTAGAATAAAAAGTTACGGAAGAATTCACACAGCGTTCATTATATATATATGTTGTATTTGGAATTGATTTTTTTAACTTGTGATCAAAAGTGGTTCTGTTATTTACTTTTTGCACATCTTCCTTTTCCAAAAAAAATTTTTTTTCTTTCTATAGTTAAGATATTTGCAGAGACCCGCATGCAGGTTGTAGGTTGGCGGGATGACCCTCCGTGCAAGAAGAGGGTGTTGCCAAGGATACCGCTATCATCGCACCTAGTACACTCGCTGCCACGCATAACCTGTGGCAGCCCCACTGTTTGCCTCAGGCTCATTCATACCTTTCTGACTGTTTGCTTGAGCTGACTGTACGGTCATCCATCCAGTCAAGGTACACAGGGGAGATGATTGTCTGTCTTAGTGGCTGTGGTTAGGAGTTAGGGGTGGCTATTGAACCAATACGGGGGTCCTTTTCATCATTGGGGGGTCGGTAAAACTAATCCAATGATATTTTAGAGAGAGGGGTGAGACTAAAACTTATAGAAATAAAAAAAATTGGCGTACACACATTTTCTCATGTCTTCAAAACATCTTCCACAGATTATAGTCATGTCACATTTTAACCAACTTCTTTATTCAAAATGTTACGGTCCATGACACATTTTATGTGATATTTTTGATAAAAGACGAAATTTCCTTGTTTTAATGTTATTATTAATTAACCTAAGATTAAACTGAGCACATTAACATTATATTTCAATGATTATTTTGACAAAGTATGACATAAAGTAGCGTTTAATGAGAAAGTTTTAGTTTTTAAACCTAAGTTTTAGTGAAGGTATTTTATGAGGCCTAGATTAATCTATTTTAAAAATATTACAAATAAATTTAAAAATTTATTTTAAAAATAAAATAAAATTATTAGTTATTGTTTAGCAATATTAGTCAATAAAATTTTGTCTTTTATAAATACTTTAACTATTGAAAGTTTTTTTCTTATTATTACATTTTTTATCATCTTAAAAAAATCTTGTAAGTAGAAAAAATATCAACTGAAGAAAATAAATTAAGTAAAACCTTGGAAAAAATAATAATTATTACCGGTAGAAAAAGTATATAACTTCGTATAATAATTATTTTTTAAAGTTTTAGTTTGCAATTAAACTTCATATTGTTTAACATAAATATTTTTAGATTGGAGAAAGATAGTCCGGGTGGTGGTCAATAAAGGTATCAAAATAGTAAAAGAAAACTATTTATTGTTACTGTTATTTTTTTTAATACTTGTTTTCATCAGCTATTTCGTTTCATGTATTTTTGTTCAGCAGTGCAAAAAAGATTATTTATCTCATTAGCAAGTAATAATATTTAAAACACAATAAACTTATTTTTTAAATATTTATGTTATTTATTTACAAGCCGAATTTTTCGTTATCAATTTCAGTTAGTAACTTTATACTTAAAATATTTTTGAGCTGAATAGTTTATTTATCTTGTTAGAAGTCAACCCTGTGGGTTCGAAGGCCCTCCTGGACACACCCAGTCTATATAAAGTGGGTGAGTTGATTAATTGGAGGGAAAGTTTCCCTATAATTGAAGGAAAACCTGGTCGGTGAGTAGAATCTTGAACAGTTCACCTCCTCGCACAGCTGTTGTTCTAGAAACAGTCTTTCCCTACAATGTCCTGTACTCCTGACCCTTTTTAAGTTGTTGTTATATATTTTTTTACACTTTATCATGGAAAAGACTAATTATTTCATTGTTTTGCCATTTTACTATGTATTTTTTTCTTTATGTCTTCACTTTGAGAAATATTTAAATTTTTATATGCTGAAGAAGTTTTGAATCGGTCATACTCATTGCTTCAACAGAACTGCTCAGTAAAGAATTTCATCTATTGAGAAAATTTATCGCCCTCAGTTCATTATGTTTGGTACAATATGACTGACACCTAAAATTGCTCCATTTGTCTCACACTTGCTGATATTAAAAGAAAAAAAAAACTGATAAAAGTAACAGTTTGCTGCCGGGATTGTATGAAGACGGACAGATCTGTCAAGGGCAGGCTTGCCGAATGTGACACGGCTTCATCCCCTAATTCAATCGTCACGTCACTTCCCCCAACAGTTTTCCTCTTCTCCTTGTCTTGCAAAAATATCGTCTTATGATGATTACATTAGCAATGTAAATGAGTAAAATATTGAGTGGGAGGGCTGAATCCCAAAGTTAAGACCAGGAGGGTTTTAAGTGACAGGTACCCCAGGTGGAACGGACGACTTCAAAGTGCCCAATTTAAATTTTGTCATTGATCTTCCTGGTCCAAGGGGGTTTTTCGCCTTATTTATTTGTGACCACATACTTTAAGAAGTATATTATTATTAAAAGTTATGTTAAACTGTCGCAACTACATTTATCATCAATTAACATTATAGTTTCTAGGTAATTTAATCACTCTTTCAAAATATTAAATCTTATCTGAAAATGCAAAAAAGAATGACGTTTGAGAACAAAGTAATTAGTATACTTCAAAGAAACTCGATTCAATTATAATCTTTAAATAAGAATTTGGGATGGTATTTTTCCATCAGGTACATTAGGTATTGAGAGCCGCCAAAGAAAGGATGAGAAAAAACCTCATTGATTTTTACTATATATTAAAATTAAGAGATGAAGAATATTAATGCTCATAACTATTCATTCTAGACTAGAAATCCAAACATCCATAAAAAGATATACATATAATATACAATTTCATTTTGCTCTCATATATTCTTTCTGTAAATAGATACTTTTTATTTTTTAAATATTTTTGTTTCATTGTAAATTACTTATTGATTATTATAATTCCTGTCGGAACCTATATTTGCATACCTAGATATTTAATTAATGAATTCAGCATAGTTTCACTTAGTTTATGATGCGAATTGAACCAATGGAATTAATGAATTTTTCACAGATTTTAGTATAACAATTCTTGAACGATAGATTTGCAAGAAACTGTCATTTCCAAAATTTGACATAAATCTGTCCGTTAGTAATTTTTTTAATAAAATTATCAATTTGCATTGTTAAGCAAAATCCACAATACAACCGGCATGACGTCACTTCTTGCAACTACCGAACTCATAGTGTTACCATTTTCGTTGTAGAATTGTTTTTTCTGTTTATAGATTCATATTTGAAGTAATAGGTCATTTTATGCTTGCCAATTCGTCAAATTTCCCAAATACTTTAAGACTGTTTCTTAAAATGGGAATATAATGTCAGTCTTGAACATAGAATTTGTATTAGACCTGGGAAAAATTTGTTTGAAATATTTTTTTTTTTTTAAATCTTTAAATAACCTAAAAAAATATTTTTGATATATCTATATTTTTACTTGAATCTTGTTTTCTAAAAGATTATTACAAGAAATGAAATTATATCATGATTAATAAAATAACTATTTCTGAAATGTTCATTTTTTTATGAATTTACAATTTTTATTAATTTAAGTTCGTTTCAGTCAGTCAAGAGTAAATGTAATAACGGAAACTAGTGTTTACACCGGTGCTGTGGTTCCGTGACAGTACCCTGTGGTGGGATGGTGATGAAAGTAATATAAGTGAGAAAATTCCGCAATGGGTAGACATAGAATATATTCTTCTTCTGATTCATGCTGCTTTTAACGGTTTGATTAAATATTTTCTTTAATATATTCTGAAAAAAATGTTCGGTGGATGAACCTTTTCGACTTCATAATGTTGTAGAGCTTGTTGTTTGACCTATTCCACTTTGCTCTTAATTTATCAAGTTATATTTACCCAATATTTATTACAGGACACATGAATTACTCTAGCTGGTCGTATATCCCAGATGCAGGGCTGCGACTACAAAGAAGTAGCCCGAGAGATTAGATGCCATTATCTGAAAGGAGGTGCTCTGTCAACAGACCTTCCTCACACATTTAGCCCTATCTTCCTTATCAGCTTGAAAGCTTTCAGCTGAGATCTGTCTGCGCTCCGGCTACTTTCAAGTCGGAGGAGCTTTCAGTTCTTGGGATCTTTTGGAAGGGTTAGAAATTCAATTTTGGATTGTTGCCCAACTGTTTTTTTCATTGATATTTAAACTAATGAGAAGGATTGGATCAAAATTGCTCTATTGTATATTACAAAGTATATATTATTATTTTTTTTTAATTTTTATAATTTATGATAATAATCTTATTGATTAGAATTATTTTTAGATATTTCATGTTATTTCCACAGCCATGTGAACCAATTCAACTTTAATCACCTAATTAGTATAACTCGAGCTAGAGGTCGGACTAGTCGCTCTCATATTCATCACTAGTGTTAATCTAGTTAGCACCTAACTACATATGTTGAAGGCTTGATGTATAACACATTTAAAGTTTGATATTTAATTGTAATAAATTATGAAGAAGATGGTCAGAGGTGCGGTCTAAAGACATAAAAAATATAGTTAACTATTTATTTTCACATGTTTCGCCCCATATTGTAGAGCTTCGCCAGAGCAAAAAACTTATTTTGACATAGTAAGATAATAAGATACAAAAAGGTAAGTTAAGGTAGGGTTAAAATTATTGCCTGTTCCAGTTTAGGTGGATTTGTTCTTTACTCATTTATTATTATTATTATTAATTTTTTTTATTCATTCCTTTTCGACCTTTAGTTAATCTCAACTTACTTCTTTATTATCCGTCTTTTAGTGTGTTAAATTTTGTTTCCTCATATCTACTTATCTATTTTTACTTATTAGTACGTATCCTGTTCATTTTTAACCTTATAGTTTGCGCAAATGTTTGTATTCTTATCATTGTTTATTTTATATTAATACTATTTCATTTCTTCTTTTCATTCATTTGTAATATAAATTTCTTTTTAGTTATTTTTTATTTTATTTTAACCCTACCTTAATTTACCTTTTAGTATCTTACCATCTTACTTTATCAAAATATTTTTAGTTGTTTTTGAATCTTTTTATCCCTCATGAAGCTCTACAAAGTGCAGCGAAACATATAAAATAAACAGTTGTTAACTATTTTTGTTCACTTTTTTTTAAAAAGTAGGTATTGTTTCCTATTACACTTAGTGTTTCTGAATATTTAACACTCCATAAATGTCGGTTACCATACTTTCCGAAAGATTGGAAATGACTCTGAGTTTAGTTCTCTTGATTTTATTTTATCATTATTCTTTATTAATGTTTTATAATTACAATATAGTAATAATTCTTACAACATATAACCATATTACCAGAATCATATTAAAAAGTCGAAACTGGTCATAATGTAACAAATTTATGACGTAATAAATATGTAGAGGAAAATACTTTTTAAACGATCAGTTTTCCGTGTTCCAGTGCAGTTTCCTCCTGAGACCAGTTGAGCGGGAATGGTCCCATAAATTCCCGCCAAATATATCATCCAACGCCACCCTGATTATTCTTCTTACTTACAGTGCTGCCACCCCACTCGAGAAGTAATTAGTTATAACAGTATACTAATTTATCCTGATTTATGTACCTCCGCTGTAAGTGTATAGGCTTTAACATCATTTACGTCTTCATAAAAAGATACCTTTACAAATCCTACTTCTCTCCCTTTTGTAATTTATTGTTTTGTTTTTTTATATTGCACGGTGTAGCTTTGGTAGGCATTGTTTTCAATCAATATTTAAAATCATTCAGATAAATAAATTAGAACAAAAAAATGAAAATAAATTTTCATTAATTCTTATCTAATTTCTCTTCAGTTCGAGAAATCAAAGAGAAGTTTCAATTGAAGTAATTTACCTTCGTTTTTTATCTTGATTTTTCAAGCAAAGTTGTTTTTAAATGCAGAATAATCTCCGTATGAAATCAGCATTATTAAATACTCTTAAGAATTGAATTACTCATAAAAATATCATTTACATCAGATGAAAGTAGGTTTTCTTAAGAATATTGTAGCCTGTCATAAAAGATTTAACGGTTAAGTTGAAATCATCATTAACATGGTACTGTTGGCACGAATGAGATATTACATGTTGAGCCTGTTTATGAAAATAAAAATGATTTTATGCCTTCATTTATGGGCGCAGCTATTTATGCAGTTCGGTTTTTACTATAATCACACAACCGTTTTACTCTTGATTTATTTGCTTTTTTTTCTTGCTTTTTTTTTTTTATCTTCTTTCTGATCATTTATGACAAGGAAGTGAGGGGAGGGGGATATCTTCAGGTAACAATCCTATTCTAACCAGTGCAGGAGGGACGAGTTTTGTTCCGTGGGATCACCATGAAACGATCGTAATCCGCACAGGCAGGAATCGAACTGTTACATTTTTTTTTTTTTCATTTTGTTAATAGCTTGAAACATTTTGTTAATGCATTTACACTTCCATAGGGCCGCCCGTAGCTCAGTGGATAAGACAGTCTTACGAGATACCAACTACACAGTAGACATACCAATTTGATGCCTATTGGCGGTGCCGGTTCGAATCCGGCCTGGGGCGTTGACTTTTATCATTGAGTGGCGTTCCCACAAAATGAAAAACTTTGACCCCCAACCATGTTTAGGCAGTATTGGACTCTTGGTCTTGAGTAGAGTCTTGGGCAGGAAAAAAAATACACTTCCATGTGATACTCTTTCCACTTTAGAAGAGCTATATTTTTCGATATTGCTTTTAAAATCGCATGGTAGGTCATTGAACACTTTCACTACAATGTAATAGTAACTTCTTTGCATTCGAGCAGTTTTTTAAAAATATTTTCGAGATTAAATTTATTATCTTTCAATGTATTTTTTTATTGCTATTTTTATAAAAAAATATTTAAAACTTTTAGTTTATTAAAAAGTGGTTCAGAGGATTCTTGGTTTTTTCAAAAGTAGGTATTGTTTTATATTACGCTTAGTGTTTTTGTTTGTGAATATTAAACAATCCATAACAGTCGGTTGCCATACTTTCGAAAGCTTGAAAATGACTTTGAGGTTGGTCCTGTTGATTTTATTTTTTAATTATTGTTTATTGCCGTTTTGAGGTTGCTAAGGTGATGCCTCAGCTACAGGTACAGCGGCCTGCTATTATCATCATCGAATCCAATGAATGAGTTTAAAGAGCCATTATTTCATAATAGTAAACCTGAAAAATTAATGTAATTTTCAGGGGTTATACGAGTTGACATGTAGATATTCCTATATCAATTTCATTCGATCCACTAATTTTGTTTTTTTATTTTTATGTTAATTTTTTTTTTATGTTAATATTGTTAATGTATTTTCCTTGGTACATTTCCATTTTGAAAAAAAGCTGTCCGTTTTTAACCTATGTTGGAGGAAAATGAGGGATTTGTGTCAACATTCAGTGTGAGCTTTATCAAATTCCATCCTTCATGTTCGCATAATGATGTACAAATCCCCTTTTCCTGGCCACACGTATATTTTGGAAACGGCTCATCCAATCCGATCCAAAGTAAGCTAATAGATTTAGATTAATGCCAAGAGGTTTTAGTATCGATTTTAGCAAATTACGATCCCTGAATTCGGTTACCCATGCTTTTCTGTTTATTTCTTGAAACGCCATAAAACTTAATTAATTATTAAAAAATGTCTTTGGTGGACTTTTAGTTTGGTATTAGTGTTTTATACAGTTAGATCAGTACATGGCTACTACCGTTGCTGAGTACATGGATTTCTCTATTTACAAACCATTACCACATATGTTTGATACTTTTGTATTTTAAATGAATAAAGCTACTCATGTTTCTTCTTCTATCATCGAATCGGTACATAATATTTACTTACTATAAATAAGAAACCAATCATGTGACCAACTTGTTTATTACTTACAATATATCCAGGTCATACATTAACGTTTCATCTTCTAGGAGCCATCTTCAAGATTCTGAAAATTACAACTTTAAACAACAAGAATTATATCAGCTTATGAAAAATACTAAGTATTAAGTTTTTTTTTTTTAAAACTTCTTTTAAATTAAATGTAAAATTTTAAACATGGTTACCTGTCATTAATTATATTAGTTGAAAATCATCGATCTATAAAATATTGTCGCGCTAGACTTGCCTTCGACATTCACTTTGAAGATACGTCTATTCTAGTAGATGTATTAAAGTATATCTGGCTTAGATTTGGATTTTGGCGTGTTTATGAGAGAGAGAAGAAGAAGCGGTATGAAAATGAGTATTTTCCTAAATTATCCATGTTTCGTTGATCAAGGTCTTAAGCGCTATTTATTTATTTCCTTTTTTATTTTACTTATGTTGTATAAATATTATTGTTTCTTTTTGTTGGACCATGTTCTGTGATTAATATTTTAAATAGTGAAACACTTTTCGATCAACTGAGTATTTGATAAGAGCATTTTTACCTCTCTCAAGTTTTCACACTATAGAATAATCACATGGCTCTTTCCTTTGAATTGTATGTACCCAGAGTGGTAATCATTTGTGCATCCATGTGTGTGGAATCTACAATCAGTAGCGTTGTGTGTATTTGGGGTTAGGTTTAGACCTTTTGAGGGAACAGACGTAGTTCTAACATAATGTAAGTCAATCTACAATGATGGTGTCGTTGGCAATGAGGCAGTTATCTCACTCCAGTTTTTGATTAATTTAATGAAAACTATGTATAGTTAATTTGCCAAAAATTGATGAGTCTGCCAATTATAGGTAAGTATAGGGGGAATAAAAAATGGCGGCGGTTTCAAAACCTTAAAAAAACATTAATTTTTCATTCGAAGCTCTATATTTTAAAAACTACCAACAACACTAGAAAATCTAAGAGAACATTATTTAAAGAAGAGTATATTTGCTAAAATATTAGCCCTAAAAGAGCTATTTACGTCCAATAGTTCTCGAGATATAGCTTTTTAAAAAGCAAAATGTCTTTAAAATCTACTGAAAGATTAGTAGTTAGTTAATTTATTTTGAGAAATCTATATCTCAGGAATTATGTGACGTACAGATGTCTATTAGAACTCAAATTAAAGCTAGTTTAATGGACTATAAAGAAGTTTACGACCTTTAACTTCGGAGGAATAGTAGTTTTCATGATATTTGCTAAAATAAATTGGTTTATAGTTGTTCGGACAATAAGTTTGATTTATGTAAAATTTCTATATAGGATGTATGTTTTTCTATGTAGGAATAGTAGTGATTATATTTGACAAAATAAACTCACAAAATGTTAATTTCTAGTTGTTGGTTTAAAATGTTGGATTTTTGAAAAAAATATATCTCTAGATCCGTAAGACATATGTGTGCCAACACTCGAAATAAAGGAAATTTAACTTACTATAAAGTAGTTTATTACACTTATCTTCGTAGGGGTAGTAGTTTTTATGATATTCACATATGAATATAAATTTGGCAAATGAAAATTTGTCCGAACAACTATAAATCAATTTATTTTAGCAAATGTCATGTAAACTATTACTCCCACGAAGATAAACATCATATACTACTTTATAGCTCATTAAACTAGCTTTAATTTAAGTGCTAATAGACATCTGTACGTCAAATGGTTTTTGAGATATAAATTTTTCAAAATAAATTCACTAACTACTGATCTTTCAGTACATCTCATACAACATTTTTATAAAATGTTGCTTTTTAAAAAGCTATATCTTCAAAACTATTTAACGTAAAAACTCTATTAGGGCTCATATTTTAGCAAATTTACTCTTCTTTAAATGACGTTCTCTTAGGTTTCTTGTGCTGTTCCTACGTTTTAAGATATTGGGCTCCGAATGAAAAATAATTTTTTTTAACGCTTTGAAACAGCCGCCATTTTTTATCTCCCCTACATATACTTGGCAGACTCATCAATTTTGACTATTAATTATACATAGTTGCATTAAAGTAATCAAAAATTGGGGTGAGATAACTGCCTTTTTTCTCCTCTTGGGCTATTGTACGAATATGTTTGTGACTTAAAGTTTCGTATAATGAATTAAAATCCTAGAAGATCGGTAGTCTTTTTTTTCCAATACGTAATTTTACGTGTTATGTTGATCGTTCTTATTTGTTTTGTATAGGAACTGGATGAGGTCAACTGCAAAACCATCTCTGTTGAGACCTCATTACATTGCAGCTTTACAATATCAGTTCGGTTGTTTTAATAACAGTCCAATGTTCCCGAAGTAATCAGAGACCTGTTTGTTATTAAATAATCACCGATGACTGATCCTTAATAGAACAAGCAAACAGTTTTGATCCCGCTAATTGAGCTCATCAATCGGAGCAATCACGCGCGCCTGGTTCCTAGATTAGAGGGTGCGCACGCCACTTCACCCCCAACCCTTTATCGGGAACCTGCCTCTGATATTTCAAAAGAACCCCAAGAGGTGCTGAATGGGTTCGGAAGCACTGTAAGTCCTCTCGTACAGACTAATTAAAAGACTAAGAGTGGCTTCGCCCAATTACTGGTCCTTATCTTGCGAGCAAGGGTCGCCGGTAACGAGCGCAATCTCCTACTAACGATCTCTCTTTTTTATTAGACTCCTCCCGGCGACGAATCCGATATAGACGGATCGTTATGACAATCCAGTCATGGCTCCCCCACAATCTGTCCGTTAGTGAAATATTATTGTAATCGATTCTAGCGGGGGTTTCGTGTTATTGTAAGCCGCAACAACTTGGTGTTTGATGGTTGAGTTGCATCGCAAAATATATCTCTTTAAATTTGATACTTATTCAGTAAAAGTGTAGAGTTGGCCAAAAAAACAGTATAAAGCTTTTTTTTTTAATTTATTTTTTTCCATTTACAAACTGACAAAGCTAATAACAATAAGTAATGCATTTTAAAATATTACGTGTCACAAAAAAGAAAAAATGTTGGTTACTTCTTCTTCCACCCCATTTCCGCCATAATAATAGATAATCTTGAACGATTATCATCGATGGTTTTCTTTAACAGCTAACTAAATCACTTCTTTTAAATTAATCGATCATCTCGATTAATTATTGATCATTTCTCAACCACGGTCGACAAAATATTAAAATAATACTCCTTCATAATGCGTTGATACCCTTCTTTTTGTTTCTGAATAGAACTCGTATCGTATAAACGAACTTAATTCTCAAATAATAAATGTTGATATTTTCCAGAATGTTTTATGTTACCATTTATTAGGACTAATTCTAATTGTGAATCTTCTTCTAAGTGTATCATTTCTTAATTGAGATCGAGTTTGGAATATCCTATTAAATAAGAAGCTTAAGGCGCAGGCGTAAGATAATTAGTCTAAAAATTTTTTGTCCATCGAATTATGCTTGAATGTGTTAATTAATAATTGTCTGAAGTCTGAAGTTTCTGTATGAAAAAAAGCAGTATCATGCATTTTTAGGTAAATGCATATTTATTTTACTAACCATTTTTGCCTGATTGATTGCTTTCTTTGCATGAAAACATATTTTAACTGCAACGCCGTTAAATGCTTTGATACTTCGCATCAGTTTACGGGATTTATAATTAAAAAATAATAGTAAGTGCATAAGATGGGCCCTTGATTTTCGCAAGTTAAAGCCACAGTGTTCGTCTTTATTTCACATATTTCGTCAAACATAAACTCTCTAATTAACACATAATTTTAAAAATTAATTAGTATGCTTCAGCGAGATGGAATTCGTGTTTTGGTTGACTCCTTCAGGGCCTAATCAACACCCCCCTCCTACCTGTCAATGTATTATACATTAAATAAATGTTTTAAGAATACATTATTCATAATTTATCCAGAACCCACACTAAGGCTTCTTTCTTTTACTGTTTCTAAAGTTATTTATTTTGATTAAGGTTACATTTAACCTCATCCTCTCATAGAATATATATTGAATAAACCTCTTGGCAATCAGATTTAAATCACAATGCAGTATCCCTAGGTGAATGTTTAGGTTTTCTTTCTCATAGTACTCTATTTATGAATTCTAGTATTCTTTTAATTATGCAATTGAAAAAAAACTGTACCTAAGACATAGGCTCCCTGAAAAACTTTATTTCCAAGGGATGCAAAAAAATAAATTCAATATAAATCATTGCACCATTTGTATCCAGCTGAAGAAAAGCCGAAGAAATCTCTCTCCAAGCAACTCCTTAGCACCCACCAAAGACGTGCCCCGAGGCAAGACGGAAGGATTTAGTCACCCTCGAATATGCTGCCTGGACGAAGGAAGATGTCCTCGCTACATCGGCAGGATTACATCTGTTGTCTCACTGGCCGGGATCATGTCTTGGTGGTTTTTTCTTTGGACCGTTCTTCATGAATAGGGTACAGGGATGAGGTTATTGAACTGCCTTTTGAGAGTGCCTTTTCCTTACAATGCTTTTTAATGGCTGGATGAAAATTATTGAAAACATTTTCCTAAATATACGCTATGTTTTCCTCTTAATATCATAAACGTTTGCAGAATTTATGGTCTGGTGGAAATAGTAGACTAATGGCAGTTTTATTTTGAGCGGCTATATAAAACTCAAGAACTTTCTTTGAATTCTATGGAAATTCTTTCGGTGGACGTTAGATCTTTTATGATATACCCCTCAACTACTCACTTCTTAATTACCTTAAACAACTTCAAAAAGAATGGAAAGCAGAAGTACATATTTTTCTAGGGATTGTTTTTGACGTACTGTGTTATAAATAATATGTTTGGTTTTATAAAATTTCAAGATTGGTCACATAACGTTCAATTTGCCTGCAATGCTTGCTACATGAATTTCTGCTACAAAAGTATGGATGATCATTAATTTTAGTCATTCATATACATGGCTTATTTTAAATATTTATCTTAGCTGTGACACTGGAATGTTGTTCGAGCTGGATTTTCCGAGAATTTCCTCATGGTTGCCGCATTGCGCAACAACGGCAGCATCAGGATGCTTGGAAGGACTGACCAAAGGTTCGTTACCGCCAAACGCCAGAGGCTGGATCTTGGTCGGCGGCGCACGTAGCAGGAGGATGGACTAGAATGCATTTTGGATCATTGTGGGAAAGTCCTTCCGTTGGCGGAGATCAAAGCCGTCTCCTCCGGTCGTTCATTCAAATCTATTCACCCACTGCATTAACATAACAGTCCAACTTACATAAGTGGATCTGATCGGGGCGTCGGGGGGACCAATTGAATAGAAACAGCTCTTTATTAATATTGGTAAGGCATTACTTATGTAGCGGTCATCAGTGATCCTTTTGTCTTTGAAATAGATGACTTCCGTGGGGGGTTATGCTCTGTAGTTCATGTTTCCTTAGTGTATCGAAGACATATTAAGTTTCTCAAGCGTTTCTGACTATATATAATTATGTATCATGTGAGCGCATCTGAAACGTCTAGGACATTAATTAAAATATATTATTACAAGTAAGAACAAGTTAAATAATTCATTGCTTATTGTCTTTCTATCGAGCAAAGCTATCCCAGTTCAACTGTGTAACATCTCATAAAATAGTTATTTTGAGATATGTATGTAATCTTTGTAATAGAGGAAAAAAGATCTATAAAATTCAAAACTGTATTTCTTTATCTCGAAATTTTTCTTTTTTTGTTTAGATTTCTTGTAATATTTTTTACTATGATTCTTTGTTTTACTGTGTATATCATACCCTTTTTGCCAAGATTGCGTGCATTTATCAAAATGACCATTTTTTGAGATGTTACACTGTTGAATTGGGACAGCGATATAGTTATAAAATATTGTCATCAAAATTAATCCTCAATAAGAGTATAAAATGTGCAATAGAAAATAAAAACATTATTATTTATTGTTTAAATGCCCAGTATATAACAATTCAGGTCAAAATAAGAATTTTTCAAGAAATGAAAAATGGTAATGTTATAGATATGTTCAAACCATAAACTATTGATATGAGGAAATTGTGTTATTTCATTTCTGTGGTTTAAAATTATTGACTTGTTTGGTTAGGTAACTTGATGTTTTAATTTAATTAAAACAATAATAATTCAATAATTTAATTTTATATTTTAATTCAAGGGCTTATAAAAAAGTTCCTACTAATGTGACTAATGCTGGCAATGAATCATTCCTTAATCCTTTACGAAAGCTCTTATGCGCCCAAACTGAACATGTTTATTTGATCAAATGTGAACCTTTTTTTTTTTTCCTTGACTAGTTTGAAGAAATTTAAGACCGATTATAGAAGAGGGAGCTGTTCAAATGATTATTAGTTATATATATAATTATTATTATTGGGTATATGTGTTTGTATATTATGTTTCAAACCTGTTTTTAATTAATTTTCTGATGTTAGGAATAATGAATACGTTTTTCTAAATGTGCTAAAAAATAGACCATAGTGAATTAAAAATGTAATATTTTCTGTATTGTATCAATTATTTCTTATTTATTTATATATAAATTGTTTTGCAGGTGAGTTCGTGTTCAGTGGTTGGTTTTTATTCAGTAAGTTATTATTATTTTTTTTTTTATTAGGCATGTATTAATATTAATTATAATAACCCTCATAAACAACTGTGATTTTTTTTGTCGTAACCTCCTTTATTATTAAATTTATACAATACATACATACCAATGCACAATAGAAATGACGAATGTATACTAGCATACTACTGTCTTGTGGCATTGTAAGGTTTAAACAGTTGTGAACAGATTTATTCATGTCTAAAATCTCATTTTCTGTTTAATATTACCGGGAAGAAACCGTTAGAATTCATTTAATTGGCCTGAAGGCGAGTAGAAAAAATTGGGGGAAACATTCAATATTTTGCAATTTTTTTATAATGAATTGAGCTTCTTAATTATTATAATTTTTCAAGCGATTATTGAAAACTTGAAACAAAAATAGAAACAATTGAATTTTAATAAAACCAGGGAGAAGAACATCTTTTATCTTGGGTTCTGTAACAACACAAGCCATAATTTATTTATTGTTAAAAAAAAAATCATTTTCATTGGTTGTACAAATAATTATTATTTTTATCAACATATCATTAAAGTAAGTATTTAAAAAAAAACATTAAGAATAATTCTTATAAAATTAATGTCACAATTTCTGAAAATACTAGAAGACATTAATTTAAAAAAAAAATAAATTCATTCTTTAAATTAATAATGTCATCATAATTATAATCACTCGAGATTCCTGCTCCCTGTATTAATTAAAATGATTTGTTTTTAGGTTGCAATTTATTAGTATTTTTTTATAATACAATTTAAAAAAAAAATGTTTAGGAAAAAGAGTTCTAAATAGGCCAGCGGAAAGTGAAGGGGTGAAAAACAGTGCGATAGGTATAAAAGAAAAGTCCCGGAAAAGCCAAGAGAAATTTATGTTTATTCCCGACTGCGTAGAGAAGATAAGACTTTGACCCACCTTCATCTCCATACCGTCCCTTCTCTCTGTCAACATGTACGTATACCCGCTTCTTACGCCACTATGTTTATTTATATATTATTTATACTCCGTATACACCTGTAGGATCTCTGTATTTGTTTTGATATAACCGGATTTACCTCTTGATATTTTTTTCCTTTTTGCTTTGGACAATTTTTTTTTAATTGTATTAATATTTAATTTCTAATATAATTGCACTTCCTATAACTTGAGTGTATTTAAACTTATAACCTGAGTAGTTTGAGTGAAATATATATTTGATGATATTAAATATGGTGGTCTTGATGGTTTAAATCCCATCTAAGGAATGGTTTTAATCACCCTGTCGCTTCCCCCCTCTGTCTCTCTCTCTCTCAATATAATATTTATTTATTTATCTATTAATTTATTATTTATGTCTGCAACTGTCCTAAGCCGTTATTATTACTAATAATGCCATTATTAAAACTCATCAATTTTATATTGATATGATTTTGGCCAGGGATTGTACATTATCCCTAAATTTTCTATAAACATAACTCAGAAATGGATACTTTACTGTATCAGTGATACTGATTGCTGAATCCTGCTGGCGTGTTTTTTTAAATTTTTTTTATAGATATTATTTTTGAGATAAAGCATCTATCGTTGTTTCTTTAGGGCTTTTGAATTTATGAATTTAAATTTCTTTGAAAATACATATTTCTATTTATAAATCTAGGAGTTTCCAATTCATGAATTTAATCTATTAATAATTGCTGAATTTCTCCTGTTTACAACAATTTATCCGACTGAAGAAAGATATACCTCTAGCTTCTTGGAAGTATTGAACAAGCTTGTCGACACTGGAACAAAAAACTTGAAGGTATTGTGTTTACTTACTAGGAAATATTTTTTTCTTCTATGATAGAAAACATTTGAATTCAGAAAACTCAGCCTAGGTGTGAAGACCCTCCGCCCATACTGATTCCTACCTTCTAGGAAACGACATTCCCGAGTCTCACTTCGGGACCGGTGGCTGTCAGCATTCCAGGCCATTATCATACCACTCAGCTATTTTCTTATGTGTATATTTATATTTTATTTATTCATGACGTTCTAGAAGCGTTGGATTGACCAATATATTCTATGCGTTGAACAAAAAAATTGGACTATTAATATATACAAAATTTATTGTCTTAGTTCCAATTTGTAGAAAGTAGAAGTAGAATTTATAAATCAATAAATACACGAATACTGATAAGTAGTGGGAACAGTAAAATGTAAACGTCTGTGAAGAAGGTATGCTTGCAGCGTTTTAAAATGTCTAACAACGTTGTTTTAATTCCAGTGACGAAGCGCCGGGATCTTCCGGAACCCTACTCTTTCCCTATAATTAGGGGAAGACCTCGTTTTAGAACTTTTCAGGCTGGATGTAAATATTATAATTAGAAATGATCGTGGCTATGATATTATTTTACTTCAAATTTAATTTTTTTTTCATAATTTATTTACAACTGTATACATATATACACATCAAGTAAATTTGCTGTAAGTGATATTATGACATGATACAAACACGAATGAATCTACCCATTGATATAACTCCTAAAACACTTCTAAAGGAGAAGATCTCGAGGCCATCTTCTTTTCAGACGCCTAGGGGGTTTATTAGGTAGTGAAGTAGAAGCCAGGTTAGAAACGAGTTGGTTTGGGTGGTTGGGAAGTTTATTATGGAAGGATTGGTATCTGGTTCTGGCCAAATCGGCAACATAGGGGACATTGAGATCCTGATGGATGATTTGATTTGTGACAAAGTAAGGAGCATTAAGGATTTTGGACTGTAAGGATTGGATTCGAGAGGAATTAGATGGTTTAGTATAGCCTCATAGTTCAATTCCGTATGTCCAGATAGGCCTTATAATAGTCATGTAGATCAGTCTTTTGTAATGGATTGGAAGTTTAACTTTAATGTATTTATTTATATTTTATCTATTCTATTTCATATTTTGCTATCATTTAATTTATATATTTGTAAATATGGTATGAATGAGCTCTATGCTCCATACTACCATATTCTAAAAGTATGAAAGAATGAAATATTGCGTAAAAAAAAATAATAATAATAGTTTAATGGGATTGTGAACAGATATCGAAATTTGCACTCTTGAAAAAGGGTACTTTATTATTGCGGGGTACGGCCTGTGTAGTTGTAATTAACACGCATAAGTGAAACTTTTAAACCTTCATTAGGACTAAAAATAAAACTAATTTTTATCTACATCATAATGTAAAGTAAAAATAAATAAGTGTAACGAGAAGATAACAAGGTATGAGAAGGTAATATATAATATATGAATAATAAGAATTTATATAACTAAACATACATCGAAAACTTTAGAAAAGGAAAACAAAAATTATAATTAAAAAATGCTGTATATAAATAATGAATTTTTAAAAATTATTACAATGAGATTCGTGCGAATGTAAATGATTTACATGATTTAGCGAGAAGTATGAAAATATTGTAATATGCTCTTTTTTAGTAAATAGTATATTTTGATGTATAAATGGTTTTAATATGTTTTATTTTATGTATCATTTTAATATTCATTGCTTTGTTTATCCAAAAAGCAAACTAACCAAGTTTCATTGTTATAATAACTTCGTGATACAAAACCAAGATGGCGGTATGTTGACCAGATTCAAATATCATAAAAACTATTTTAACTCTTCCCATCA
>NW_027113122.1:205790-242164 GCF_000696795.3 Halyomorpha halys | reverse complement strand
AAGTTATATTACCCCAAATAGGTATGTCGTTAAACTAAAAATAATAAGAACTCATGATATTATGTTGTGATTTATTATTATTATTAAATTGTGTCGAATTGAGGCAGCTCTTTTAACTGGTTGATTTGTATTATTACTCTTTTAGCATGTGAGGCTTCGAGACCTCTGTGATGAGTAAGTTGTTTAAAATAATTTAAAAGTGTTAATCAGTATTCAATTTAAAGTCGACTTATTATGATTAAGTCCAATTGTTATGTTTAATTTTTATCTCACTAATTCTGATTGTTCTTCTCAGAGTTCCAAAAAACATTTTTTGCTGGTACATCCAGACCTCCGGAATAAACAAATGTACCGCTGTACCGCTTTTTTGCCAAGATAGTGGAAAAAAATAAAATTCAGAAGATTTAATTAAACTATGATTCTACATATCCTTGTATTCCCGAATACAATAATGAGAATTTGAGCTGTGAGAACTATTTTACTGTTTATTATCCTAATAACATCACCTTCTAATCATCAACTAAATAGTTTTATAAAGAAATTTTGTTGAAAATTGCTGTCTCATGGAGAAGGTAGCGGAATCAAGAATAATGGAAATAGATCTAAATCGTGCATGCCGGCACCGCGGCGCCAGCTTCGAAAATTGGCTATAAACATGATATAACATGAAATTTCAAATTCTTAGAAGAAAATATCACGATTTCATTATTCATTGTTTTAGATTAGTTATGAGCGACATAAATTATTTCTATACGCAATATTGTGGAAGCTCTGTCTTCAACAAATTATAATTCATTAATATAATTTTTAGGGGGAGCGCGGTGGCAACATCTTAAGGAACGATGCTATTAACTCCAAGGACCAGGTTCGAATCCGGCTAGACATAAAATTGTTATCTGTTACACTATAGCCGTGAGTCAACTCTCTGGGTCCTTCAACCACCCGGCCTCATCACTTAATTCGGTAAAAATCTTGGGGTCGAGCGTGATTCTTACCAAATCACTTCCTTGTACAACCGTTGGTCTAGAAACTGTAGTTCCTTACAAAGTACTGAATCCCTGACCTTTCATGGGTTTTTAGTGGTAGAGATTTAATTTTTTTTTTATATAATTTTTATCATATAAAAAATAATTTTGTATAATTGAATAATTATTTAATTTATTCACATATTCCAGAAATATGAGATGTTTCGCTAGTAGCTACATACTAACCGTAACTCGATCCTTATTAGTACCACATCACATATTCAGCTGAGTGTTGCTGACTCATGGTAGTCACGTCATATAAGATACCGCTGTTAGTAAAAAAAAATAATAAAAAAAATTACGTGAATATGACTAACCAATTTACCAATTTAGACAATGACTCATCAATTATTTTCGCATACTATAATTTTAATCACATGGAACAGTTAATATAGGAGTGTAGTTAGTCAAGTTTGGGTCCTTTTAGAAAAGAAAATTTTTATAAATTTATTTAATTAGGTTATATATATTGTAGGTACGTCTGTCATTAAAGTTTATTATATGTAAGCGTAAGATTCATCTATAATTTTTTTTAAATTTACCATAAAATTATTTTTTCATTAGAAACTAAATATGACTTACTTATAACCCCGTTACATGGTTTAATTTTTTTATAAAAGTGTTTACCAATATGTAGTCCGCAGGCCACTCGAGGGGCCAGCAAAATATATTTTGTTAGGAATTATTGTTAGAATTAACTAGTTCTGTTTTATTTTTCTAAATTCTTTAGAGGTGAAAAAAATAAAATAAATTAGTTTAAAAAGTCGCAATTTGAGATATATTGTCTTTTGGATATAGTTAATTATTGTTTGTATAAAAGAAAATGTAGAATAATTGTATTTTGTATCTTTGATATACATGTGTTAGTGTATACGTATATCCAATCAGAGATTGATATTTATGCTGTCTGTTCTGGCAACCTGATACAATTGGGAAATTTGCCGAATAAAGCATTTCTCCCTAGTTAAAAGTTTCTAAGAGTGTTCTATTAAAGTGCCTGGAAAAATGAAATTTTAAGCAATCTTATTTTCAAAAATTTTCCTGTGGATGTGGTATGGACTCCACTTATTTATATTGACTTGGTGCTAGGATATGTGATTTTGTCTAAAGAATTCAGCTGAACGATTTAATTAATTACATTAAAAACAAATAATGCTAATAAATAATTTTGAACATTATTAAATTGAACATTCTGAAAAATCATATATTAATTCTTTAAAATTCTGTTTCCACTCAATATTTTTGTTGGCTCAAATGGGGAAATGCTACTATCAATTACCAGTTTTCCTGTTTTAAATTTTGTCTTACCTGAATTTGTTACTTTTTATATATTCCAAAATATAAATAACCATTTATAGTTCTAAAATTAAGATGACACATTTCCAAAAGTTTATTGTTATAGTAAGAACATGACAAAGGGCAAAAGAGGCCGAAACCTTGTTCGGATGGTATGGTGAATCATGAAAAGAAATATAAAAAGGGTTATAAATTTCTAAAATGAATAAAGCTTTTTATATTCATTTGTTATGATGTTTTGTTGCTCGAAATGTGCAATGTCTTATGAGAGTTTCCACTGTATATTTTTTTAGTTCAAAAATTTTAGAAATGTATTAAATTGATATGGCGAGGCTGATTAAATATAAACTAATTTTAAATTTTCAATGTGGAATATTCGAATATATATATTCGAATATTTCACATTGAAAATTTAAAATTAATTTATATTTAATCAGCCTCATCATATCAGACACTATATAAATTTAATACTTTTCTAAATTGAAAACAAAAATACAGTAGAAACTCTTATAAGACTTCGCAAATTTTAAACAATAAAATATGTTAAATAATGGATATAAAAAGCTTTATTCTTTTTCAGGAATTTATACCCTTTTACACAAAACCTATCCCACTATTCCCAACGTTGCCAATGATACCTGCGGTACTCTACAGACCCCCCAATCTACGTAGATGGCGGTATTGATAACAGCCAGGTGACATCCTACCGAGGGTAGATGACTATCTTTGACAACAGATGGCGATCCTTGGGGTAGATAGGATTTTGAATTTGGACCATAATCCCATCTCGCATAAAGCTCCGTTCGCAGTTGAATAGGTTTAATATAAACAGTGAAATATTCTCAAGATTGACTATGGGAACTTTAATAAAAATCATATAGGTGTTATATTTGTGATGATTAATTTATGAAAATAATTCTTTACATTTGACTCGATTATAACTAAAATAAGCTGGTGATTCAGATAATAATTGTAATGGATTCACAGGTATTTAATCTGCAGAGGTTGTACAATATTACTTAGTAGTTTTAGAATTTAAAATTAATTTAGCTTATATGTTAGTATTAAACAAGTACAATACCATATTTCGCATTTCAAAATTTTTTCTTGAAACATAATTTTTTTTTCCTTACTTTTATGATTTGATAATATGATATTGAGGTGCACCCATTATCATAAAATAATAATTAGACTAGTTAGTTATATATTATCATACTTCTAAACGAGTTTGGTACAGTTATGTATTTCATTAGTAAATTATAATTTCTTTTCTCTGATAATTTTTCTATAAAATCTGTGGTTAGACGGCAAAAATGTTGAAGTCACTTCTGTATAAGATAGTAACTTAAAAAAAAAAAAATGCCATTCTTTGGATTTTACTTACTTGTTACAATTTGTCATCCTTCTCTCATAAATTTTAGGGGAAAAAATATTTGAGGCTTTTACATCAACTAAAGAGACTCCTATTCAGCCAAAAAATTAATTAGAAATTTGTTATTTTTCCTGAATAAAGAAGTTTTAGTTGTACTTTCGTGTAATTAGCTGAAACGTACATTACGTAGCTCTACTGTGAAGAAAGTTATAGATGTTGTGATATATTTATAGAAGAAAGTTATAGAAGATATGTGGCTCCTGTTAGTGCTGTCTGTGGTGCAAAAAAAAAAAATGTTCCTATATAAACCATGAAGGATCTTGGGTCCATTCTGTTTGAATCTACTACACAAAGAAGGAAATGCATTTATATATATTACTTATCTAACTATCTACCATAATCAGCTCCATATCTATATTGTAAGACATTAAGTTCCTTGCAAGACAGCTGTGATAATGCAGTCAGATCTAATCCAGTTTATTGGCCCGCTGGCAAATTAGTACAGTAGGATTCAAATACGATTTGCATACAATATGGCACGCACCGTGCGTCTGGCATATTGCTCTCTTGATAATTTATATCTGTGCGTGCGGAGGTTGCGAATAAATCTTGCCGACGGGTTATGAAGTGGGTGCTTACTGTTTCAACCTTTAGCTATGATAATGATAATGAGCATAACAATTCGTACAAACATATTCGTCATTAATCTTTATGTTATAGTTTAATTAAATTTTACTTTTATAAAATTCGAAGTAGAAGCGGGGAAGCTCAGGAAGGTAATGGCTTCTATCTCCTGGGTCCGGGTTCTAGTCCTGCTGCGGTAGGTAATTATTTATTATGTTATATCATCAAACGTCGACCCTAGAGTTCATCTGAGACACACCCAGCTTCATATGAAAAGTCTGGGGAAGAAAGGTGGTCTGAGTACGATCCTTTTTTTTGAATTTCGTATAGGTTTTATTTTAGTTAAATAAACATAGATATTGTACTAAATTCAATACCCTACAATTATGAAGCTTTGAGATAATAGTTCGCTATTACAAGCTGAGATAGCTGAGAGCAGTCACGGAGCCGTTGGTAGCTACAAAGGCTGCAATGATTCAGTGCCGTTAATGAAGACAGGCCCTGCAGGGCCTCTGATGTATAATTAATCAGAGAGCTATCATCAATTATAATATTTGCTATCATTGTTCGGAGGTGAATGCACTCCCTTCGCATTAACTTCACTGTATAGTTCCCCCTGTATCCTATTAGTTTGCGCTATCCTGCCTTTGTCAGCCTAAAATATCCCTGTTAAAATACATTAATATTTCAAAGGATCGTTTTCAGTTCATTGTTTTAAATTGTTTGTAAATTTAATATTTATTATGATTCTTAATTTTAGTATTTATTCAGCCACATCTTTCAGGAATGTCAATATTTCACGTCGCACCTCATTAGTTTTAAATTAAACCTGAACAATTTTACGAACGATAATAAAACAATATAATTAGTATTTAAATATTTAAAATCGAATAGACAAAAAAAATAAATTAATTAATTAAATGGTGTGTACCACTAGTGAAGTATTATGCCATTAAACAAAAAACGAACGAACGAATTTCATTATTCATTTAATTGTTTGAGTAATGTTATTTTCCATCTGTATTATTATTTTGTATTTATTTTCAAATTAAATTAAAAATGTCCTACCTCACATATCACTGGCATGACGTCATCATCCAATTATAATAAAGAACCTGATTTAATCATTTTCCACGATGATTTGATCGTTTTCTTTTTTATGACCGGTGGTAATAAATATTTGAATATTTAATAAGAAGATAAAACCACAAAGTTCCTTCAGCATTAATCTTATTTTGTAAACAAACAAAAAATGTTTTTATATTTATATTACTTATAAACTTGGAAGATTATTGGTTACAGAATGTAATTAATTGTAGGAAGAAGGTCTGGGTTGCAGTAAAAAAGATATACAAAAGACCATAAATAAGTATTTTTTTTAGTTACCGACGTTTCTGTTTACAATAAACAAGTTTCTCACAAATTTTTATTAATTGTTTGAGGTTAGTTAACTTAATTAAACAAATTATTTTGATCCTATATTCTCGACATTTTTAATTACCTCTCCGACGTTTCAGCTCTTAGCTGTCAAGAAGAAACCTAAAATTTTCATATTAATAACGTATAATTCAACTCACAAATAACACACTAATATTTCTTTTAACATACCTTATAATTGATATGTCACATACACTAAAATAGTTCATTACAATGTAGGTTAAGTGCCCCAGTCAGCAATCTTTAAAACAAAAATGTTTATCAAATTAATAGAAAAACATGTTTTTTTTTAAATAATAGTTATTTGTAAATAAATAACTTGTTTACTATGGAAAAAGTTAGACATTTTTTAAATATTCGGAAGGCAATTATTTTTTAATTTAAATCAGTCATCATTCTCGGATTATTTTGCGAGTTGGAAGGAAGATGAGTTTTTCTGATAAAACACCTGAAACTTCTAAATGTCTTCAAAAATTATAAATTTTTTAATCACAATCCTGATAAAGGCTAGTAAAGCGGGGCGAAACGTTTGTTAGTAATTAATAGTTTTTTCTGCTATTTCATGTACCTTTTTTATCGCCATCATGACCATTTTCCTACAATTAATTATAATTTTGTTACTGCTTTGATCAATTATTTTTATACATTATATATATATTTTTTTAATTTATTTTTTTTATTTTATATTTATTAACTATATTTGAATATATATTGTTATATCCTTGTAGATAATTGTTCAGTTTTTCTTTTTAAAGATTTTAAGTGAATAGTACATATGTGCGAACATTGTATGAGTACATGTTGTTATTTCATTTAAAATTTTTATTATTTATAGTTTAATTTAGCTCTGTTTGTTAAAGAGGGGTAAAAAAGGAAAGATGTATTGGGTTAAGGGAGAAAATATAATTCAATATATAAAAAAAATAAGGAAAATGACTTGTATTTGACCCTTTTTTTTTTTACAGGATTATATCCATAATTTAAATAAATTTTTTCTCTTTTTCCCCTACCAACCGCGAAGAAAATAGGGAAGGGGGAGAAATGTTTTAATAAATATTTTTATTTTAAATTATTTAACGTAAAAGACATTGATATTTAATAATTTATTTTTATTTTTATATCGAGCTAGCTGTTGATTAACTCTGATCAATCATGACTATATTTCACCCAATAGGCGGAACCGTTTGTTGGGAAAGCAGTAAATTATCCAATGGAGTCGATTACCGTAATCGTACCCGTAACGGAACCTTCCGCTGCCGCCCCCGACGGATGAGTCAACCATAACGTCCCAATCAGTGCCTCCTGTATCCTCAAAGCCACGGAGGATCATAGAGGCAGTGCGTGTGGTCAGGACTGGAAGAGATAAGGAGACAATAGGAAGCTGTGGGTATTATTCAGTGGCTGTGGACTCTCTACTAAATTATTCAAAACCTGGGCCCTCCCTGTCCCTTTTCCTTTCTTTAATTCATCTTCCTCTTCACGGTTCTCCTTTATTTACCTTCTGTCATATTTATCTTCGTTTTGACCCTAGTATAGGATAAAGTCATGGGTTTTGTGCTAACTTAAGCTGGCAGAGGTATACTTTATGGCATATCTTACTGATTGATTTCCAGGTTTATTCAAGTGTTATAGCGAACTCTCTATGCAATCCTAACATGACTAAAAAATCATTCAGAAAAGAAATTTTAAAGATTTTAATTTTATATTGAAAATTATTTTTCTTAATATTAAATTATTCTGTATTGATTCGTAATGATTTATTCTTCATTCGCGTTTTTATGTAAAAATGAGTTTGAAATTTCTCAGTTCAATATATTAGACATCTGCTAATTTATAATTTCGATTAAAGACTATAAATAAATTTGTATTTTTAACTATATTTATTCATTTTTAGGTTACATTTTTAGCCCTTATTAAGAGGTCTAATATTAAATTAATATAATTACTTAATATTGAGTAACCTCGTAGGGGTAAGCAAAAAAAAAATTGAGATACATAATTTGTACATTAGAAATATAAATGAATATAAACTTTGGCACTGCATCGCACCTTTATTTAAACGAGAGTATGCAGATAATCTAAAACTTGAATCACATGAATTATATATTTTAATAATAAAAAAAAAATGTTATATAATATAAAGATATGTTGAGTGTTATATTACAACACTTTTGCTCTATTTTTGTACCTCTATGAATAGTACAAGACCCGGTAAGAAAAAAGGCAGTCTCACCCCAATTTTTGATTACTCTAATGAAAAGTAGGTATAATTACTAGTCAAAATTGGTGTGTCTGCCAAGTATAGGTAGGGGAATTAAAAAATGGCGGATGTTTCAAAACTTTAAAAAAACATTAATTTTTCATTCGGAGCTCTATTTCTTAAAATCTATCAACAACACTAAAAAGTCTAAGAGAATATTATATAAAGAAGAGTAAATTTGCTGAAATACTAGCTCTAAAAGAGCTATTTACGTCCAATAGTTTTCGAGATATAGCTTTTTAAAAAGGAAAGTTTCTTAAAAATCTACTGGAAGATTAGTAGTTAGTTAATTTATTTTGAGAATTTTATATCTCAGGAACTATGTGACGTACAGATTTCTATTAGCACTCAAATTAAAGCTGGTTTAATGGACTATAAAGAAGTTTATGAACTTTACCTTCGTAGGAATAGTAGTTTTCATGATATTTGCTAAAATAAATTGATTTATTGTTGTTCGGACAATAAGTTTGATTTATGCAAAACTTCATTTCAGAAACCATTGGACGTACAGATGTCTGCCAGCGCTCAAATTAAAGCTAGTTAAATTTACTACAAAATAGTTAATTATGTTTATCTTTGTAGGAGTAGTTGTTTTATATTTGAGGAAATAAACTCACAAAATGTTAGTTGCTAGTTCGTATAAAATGTTGGATTTTTGAAATAATATATCTTTAGATCCATAAGACGCACATATGTCTGCCAACACTCAAAATAAAGGAAATTTAACTTACTATAAAGTAGTTTATGACACTTATCTTCGTAGGGGTAGTAGTTTTTATGATATTTACATATGAATATAAATTTGGCAAATAAAAATTTGTCCGAACAACTATAAATCAATTTATTTTAGCAAATTTCATGTAAACTATTACTTCTACGAAGATAAA
Source organism: Halyomorpha halys (assembly GCF_000696795.3). Taxonomy (NCBI): domain Eukaryota; kingdom Metazoa; phylum Arthropoda; class Insecta; order Hemiptera; family Pentatomidae; genus Halyomorpha; species Halyomorpha halys. The sequence continues at coordinate 233,263 of NW_027113122.1, read as the reverse complement.
CATCATGAACTACTGTATAGCTCCGAATGAAAAATTAGTTTTTTTTATCGGTTTGGTACAGCCGGCATTTTGTATTCCCTTATACTTATACTTGGCATACTCATCAATTTTGACTAGTAATTATTCTTAGTTTTCATTAAAGTAATAAAAAATTGGTGTCTGCTAACTGCCTTTTTTCTCCTCTTGGGCTCTTGTACGAATATGTTTGTGACTCAAAGTTTCGTATTATGAATTAAAATCCTAGAAGATCGGTAGTCCTTTTTTTCCAACACGGTAATTTTACGTGTTATGTTGATCGTTCTTATTTGTTTTGTATAGGAACTGGATGAGATCAACTGCAGAACCATCTCTGTTGGGACCTCATTATATTGATTATACATTATACTAGAAGGGAAAATAAAAAAATATTGTTTTATGATCTAAAGAATTAGATTGTTAAAGTGCTGTGATTGTAATAAATTACTATTTTCGTATAAATGAACTTAAAATTTCAATTTATTTTTAAGAAAAATTATACAACATTTGATTAAAAACATCAAAAATGGCGAATTCTGCTGCAAAATATATTTTTATTATTTGGAAAATCAAGAATATAAAAATATGATTGATCATATTTGTTTATAAATTTTAATGATATTTACCGAATCAGTCATTTCCCTAACTTTAATCAGAATCGACGCCCCTGCCAAGTCTATCTCTATAATTTAACAGTGAGGCACAATGGGCAATTAGATGACGCATTGACGGTCACGTGAAGATAGGACACGTATTTCCGCAGTAAGTCGATAATAAAAAGGAAAAAAAATACCTTATGATAAGTAAAACTGTGAGTAACATAACATTTTACTAAATCTTTAAAAATACAGTTAAAATGTTATATATAAAAATAGTTGACCGTAAAATTTCAAATTATGCAGAAGATGGTCAGGGTTGCGATCCTAAGAAAAACAAAAATGTTTAACAACTATTTATTTTCCGACGTTTGCAGAGCTTCATCAGAGCTGTTCAAGTTGATAGCTTTAGTCAATTATAATGAAAAAATTAATTATATTAAATATAATTAGATAAAATAAATATATAAAAGTGTAATGCATTAGAACCAAACTTAGTTCTTGTTAAGCGATAACCTTGCTCTTTCAGACCGAAAGGACCGAGATATCAACGATTTAGAGGGAGAGAGAGAGAGCTGGTTAATTCGGATTATATTAAAAAAACAAAACAATATTAATATCTAACAATGTTGAAATTAACAAATAATAGAAAACTTAATGTATAGGTGATGTGTATATGATGAAGTAAAATTAAAAATATTTTAAAAAAATGCCAGTAAATGATTTTAAAAAGATCTCTAATGTTTTAATAGTAGTAAGAAATTCAGTTCATTTGTTTCACCGAAAAAAATAATATCATAACTTTATTTATTTATTATCTTTTAACTCTCAGTAAACCCAAACCCCAAGAATTGTATAACCAGCGTTCTGCTATAAATAATATTAAATCAATTCATCTACTATTATATATCTATTTTTCCCGTTTGATAGCAAAACAAAACAATTTCAATTGCTTATTATATTAATTTTTTAATTCTTTCATTAATGGGATTTATCATATTTTATAAATGACAAGTTATATTAATAAAAATTATATGTATGGGTTTTTCTCATGGCTTTTTATAATCCTATTATATTGAAGTGCATATATAATTTTTATCCATTTTAGTTTATACTTAATTATTTTATTGTATGTTTTTACTATTTATTTACATTTTATTTTATATATATATATATATATGGTATGATTGTGTTCTTACATCCTTATTGACTTTGAGTGTGGCAGAATGTATTATTCCAATAAATGTTTTTTAAATATAATCACTGGTCATACAATTTGGATTAACCTACGACATTGACACAAATTTAGGAAATTTCTATAAAAATGTACTGCATCCACTTTTGAAATGTTTTTTTATTTGACAAAGTAAAATTCTACACCAAATACTTAGTCATTTTATTTTTAAATTTCATTTTCCTATATTTTCGTTTTTGAACCCAATGCTATGTTTAATATTGTAATTTAGATTACCTTTTTTAATTCATATTATTTTTTTTCAAAGTGTATATGAATATAAATTAAAAGATTAGTGGTTCTTTTTTTTTTTATAAGTATAGAAATGATCAATATTTCAATAAAATGGGGTTTATAATATTTTTATAATAATTGTTATAATTCAGTTATTCCAATTTTAGAAAATTCAATCTTCCAACCTTAGTCCAGTTCCAACTAGAATGGACTTTCAATACGAAGTCTCTTAAGGTAATTTATTGATAAGTTAAAACTTTGGAGTTACAATTGTTATTTCTTTCCAAGTTACTGATTTACTTATAAAATGTTATATTATGCACATCATTTTAAATTGAAATATATATATATATATATATATTATTATTATTGATTGGGGAGCTCACTATTTGTTAATTTTTCAAGTTTTTTCCTACAATCCAGTCTCTTTGCCGATGGGCCCATGACAGGAATCGAATTCTATTAAATCCTTTTGGACTGACAGGACCAATTCTGTCGGACAGATGTCTTTCAGTCCATGGTGACTAAGACCGAAGTATCTTGCGAAGCTGTCTTGTTAAGATTAACCCGGCTTTGGACACCAGTATCTATTGTGTCTTGCGAGTCGATAGTTTACAGTGTAATTTTCGTTTAAAAGATGAAATATGTTATCTAACCCTGGAATTTTTAATGAAATTACTTTACTTGATAAAATAAATAAAATTTGACTATAACATTTGTTGTTTGTGTTCCTTAAGTTATAGCTTGTTTATTTAAATATATAAAGGTTATTTACATGTAACAAACATGTTAATCTGTATCATTACAACCTATAGAGGGTTGTAACTTTGCGAGGAACTACTGTTCCTTGAACAACAGTTGTGCAACAGTGGTTTGTTCAAGATCATGCACAACCCTCAGATTATTCCCCAATTATCGCTTCATAGAGTAGAGGCTGGTTGTACCCCAGAAGAGGTTGACTCAAGGCTATTGTAACAGAATACATAATTATTTGCTACAGCTGGATTAGAATCCGTGACCTAAGAGCGCCTTAGACACTGATCTACTCCGCCCCCGACATGTTAGCTTCGGAACAAATTTATTTGATGAGCACTAATTAAATCTATTCTTTCACAAGGAAAATTTTCTTATGACATTATCAAGCTTTTGTTGTTTTGTATCATCGCAATATCTAAAAACTAATTCACATTCGTCGATACCATTTCAGCTTCGCAGGAATTTTCTGATTCATGCAGAAGCCAGAGAAGTAATCAACTTTGTCAGATTTATGACCCGAGGTACCATGTTTTTGGCCCATATCCATATTCATTTCAAGTGGTGGGGAGTTTATGTGTTCAGTTATTTACTGTTGAAGGGGGAAAGAGGCCTTTTGAATATTCATAGTTGTTGTGATATTTAAATTACAACTTAAATAAAAAGTCTCTCCGTGATATTATTTATTCATTTTTATTTACTTTTTTCAATTACTGTAGAACCAAATTTGCTTATATTTCTTGTATCTCTTTGATAAAAATATTTTTATCTTAGCTTAGCTATACACTAATAACAATGTTAGGTATAATGATCAAAAAGTATTGATTAAAATAAAAGGAAAAATAATAATCAACATATTAAGTCAGTATTAAAATAAAAATAACTTTTACTCAAATTCAATTGACTTTGAAGTTTATGAATTTGTATTGTATTTATGTTTATTGATAAATTTACATTAAAATGTTTTACAATTCAAACAAAATATTTGCACAGGGTATTATTTGTTCTTACTTCATTTAGATTCAGTCAGGTTTTGGTTCGATATGCAATACACATACATAAAAATACACTTATCTTACTTAGTTTGGCATTACATTGAAAACAAAGGAAAATATAATAATAAGGAATTAATTAAAATTAAATAAAAAAGTAATTATCAACAAAAATGCTGTTCAATTTCACTCAAGTCAATTGATATTAGAATTTAAGTGTATTGTTAAATATAAATCCTAATTTATATTGGTAATTATAAATCCTAATTTATATTGTTAATATAAATCTTATGATATATTTTTTAATATAAATCCTAATTTATATATTTTTTAATATGAATCCTAATTTATATTTTTGAAGATAAATCCTAATTTATATTGTTAAATATAAATTCAATTAATGCGTTTTGTAAACGTTATTTTAAATTAGACAGTATAAAATGAAAACAGATAGTCATAATTTGATATTAGAGTTAATTATATTTAATAATTTATAATTAAAAACCTAACATAACCTAATCTTAAAGTAATTAATGACAGCTGTAGGACGGCTCCTTAGAGTCGGAGAAGAAAAACGTTATCTCCTACTTTTTACTGATTATCACCAGAGAGGTCGAGGCAGTTAAGTTTTAAAATAAATTGTTAAAACTGATGACGGGGGAGGAGAGGAAAAAAACAATGGAGGAGACAAGTGCGATAAAAAATATTTTAAAAAATGAACCGAAAGGATTATCTTCACTTGACAGCCGTATCAGGGGCATCGTCACTGCCCCAACATCTGGGATTACACTTGACACTTGATGGGGCCTCTGCTAAGAGTAACGTGTCACTTTTATTATCCAGTTATACAATTTTACTGTTTTTTATATTATAAATAAATGGATATCGATTGCGATTAATTTTACTTTTTAAATTATGTAAAAATTACAAATCGGCACCAAAGAACAAAGCATCGTTCTATTTCTAGCATACAGTCATGGCTTATTGAAAATTCTATCGGTACTGAATTAATAAACGATCGGAATCGACAATGACAATAGAATAAAAAAAGAACGCTCATTGCATAAATACATTCGAAGCATTAGACAACAGAGTCCATAATAATCTATAAAGCACAAACTACTGGCACAATTCCAGGCGCAACACGGAATAAATAGACATTATTTGAATCTGTTTAATATAGAAGTTACTATATTACTCCTGAACAAATTCTAAATTATTAACTTTCTACGAATAATATAAATAGTAATTGAAAAAATCATATTAGATGTACTTTCTGTTAAATGCAATACATAGTAAGTAGAAATATTGTGATATTACAAAATCGTGAATTTGATGGAAATGGTCTGTATGTGTAATCAGCTAACTCAAAAACGGAATGTTGTACTTAACAGAGATTAGATACTTAAGGCATGTATATGCTCGGGTTGTTACACCAGTTTTTTTCGTTGAAATCGACCAATCTGAAGTATCACCTTAGAGAATAGATTTTCCACTTTTCTCAAAAAATCTTAAATGATTTTTATTAAAGTTGGTAAATCAATGTATGTGTAGGTATGTGAGGTGATTTTAATATCTGATAGGTGTTATCCTCATTTTAACAGTCTATCAGTGCTTAAATTCATAATTTAAAAAAATATTCTTCAATTAAGTGCCTTAAATTTATCTTATTTGAGATAATTAACCTGTTCTCATTGTTAGTGATTATAAACAATGGATAAATAAAAAGTTCCATAATTAATTAAAAAAAAGAAAAATAGGAATAGGAATTCGAATGTGAAAAAGCAGAGACCGCCCTGTGGGTTATCTTCAGTGCCTAGTTAACTGTTTTATGCCCCAACTCGTCTCCACTGGTTCAGTAGACGCGGTTGAGAGATAACCGCTGGGATCTCTTGGAGCCCTGCTTGGCCTTTCACACTTTTTACCTTTCACCTTTTTTAATGATGAGAAGAGACCGTGGATAATATATATGAAGAGAAGATGGTTGTGGGTGCGGTCAGAATTTAACTTCAAATAAGTTCTTCAATTTTTTACCGCACTCCCAACTATCTTCACTTCAAATATATATGTTTTATTTTATTATTATTTTCATCTTTTTATATGTACAAATCATGATAGTATTTTCTTTTATTTCTACATTTATTTATTATTATTATTCTTTTTTTTTTCGTTTCATTCAGTGAGTTAAAATAACATAAATTAGTTGAAAAAACGTATTTGTGTTATTTTCTGACCGCACCCCAACCATCTTTTCTTCATACAATTTTTTTTTTAAATTCATCTGCTTTATTTTATTATATTTTTTATTATTTTAGAAGATTATTATTATTTTCTTATTTGTATAAATAATGATAGTATTTTCTTTTATTCATACATATCTTTACTATTATTATTCTTTTTTTTAATCTTCCTTATGTTCTATTATTTCTGTATACATTGTGTGAATGAATATTTGAATAATAATACTTAATACCCTTCATTTTTTCATTCAGGGAGTTAAAACAACACAAATTAATTGAAAAAACGTATTTGTGTTATTTTCTGACCGCACCCCCAACCATCTTTTCTTCATACAATTTTTTTTTATTTTATCTGTTTTATTTTATATTTTTTATTATTTTAGAAGATTCATTTTCTTATTTGAATAAATCATGATAGTATTTTATTTTATTTATACATATCTTTATTATTCTTTTTTTTTATCTTTCTTATGTTCTAATATTTCTGTATACATTGTATGAATGAATATTTGAAAAATAATACTTAATACCTTTCATTTGTAGCATATTATATTAATTCTTTTCAATAAATAGTTAACATTTGTTTTTTATTCAGGGTTATTCGTTAGTTGTTATTTGTTATTTTTACCTCTCGATTCCCTAAAATGTTTATGACAAGTGATTTTTTTTGTGTTAAGCATGTTATATGAATTATGATTCTTAAAAAGATACAATTCTATTATTGTAAATCATGTTGTAAAAAAATATTTATAAAATATATTGCAATAATTTTAGAAGTCAGACACACATATGGCATAACATTAAAACCAAGTAAGCTTGTTTTACTTGCGCCATAGATCATAAAGTTAAGGATACCTGCTATATAGAACATTCCTTATGCTGAACAAACCACTAATCTGAAAATCAAAGTACGAAAGCAGAACTACAAGCGAAATACATTAGCTAACAGAAGATAAAACCACATTAGCCGACAGATTGTCCAGTGTTAACATAAGGATTAAGCTCACATGTCGCATTCAAGGCCCCTTTATCTGTCCGATGTTTTAACAGCATTCTTCACGTTCCGGTTCTATTTACATTTGAAATAGTACAACCTCATTTATTTATCTTAGTGCAATAATCGATTTAGATTCCTTACTATTCAAAATAAATTATAGTGCATGAACTCAGTTGAATTAAACGACTAGATTTTCCATGTACGTATAAACTCTATATATCGCTGTTCAACTTTATTCAGATTTTTATTTTATTTATTCATTTTTTTTATTATTCAAGTATTCCATTGATGACTTATGCTATTTCATTTTAAGAATGCCAAGATTCTTATGTCAGCCGCGAAATAAATTTTAAAAAAATAAATACTTTCTGAGGTGAGCAGCAAATGAGGACGTGATAGGTATCAGGTCTTCATTTACTGAGGTTCCGAGTATTTATTCCTGAAGTGTAAAAATAGTAAATAAAATGTCTAATCTAGGGCTACACAAATATTGAGATATACCAAAAATTGATATACTGGGATGTTCATGATCTTTATTTTAACATGTTAAATAGAAAAACCAATGTTAAATGGAGAAATGTTTTCTTATTTTACCATGTTAAAACGATATAACATACAATATGGAGAGTCTGTTACTAGGTCTGTTAACTAGAGAATGACGTCACGCAACAGACCAACTGAACTCGTCAACATTTTGTTACTTGCTCGTAGTTTGTGTTAGTATGTTTTTAAAAGTAATAAATTTATGACAATAATAATAGTGTGATGACAGTTGTCAATTAGCTTATCTTGATTCTCTTCTTCAAAATTTAGAAGATGGATAAGACACTCAGTGGCAAAACTTTCACAACTTCCACTTTTTCTACAATTTAGGCATGTTGTTATTAATTACTTCAATAAAAACTTATAAGTAAACAATAACATGAAGTTTTGGAAGGAAAGGTTATAAAACGAGTTGCTCAGAAAATCTGCTAGGATGTCTTATACAGTTAACATGACTTTAAATAGGGCTGCTCACAATCAACGCATTTAACATTGTAAAACATTTTACAGTTAACACATCATGAATACCCCTATAAGTGATGTGAAAAAAATAAAATTCAAATTTTATGTGGTCATGTCTCAAGTCATTTTCTAGAGGAAAATATAAAATTTTCTCTTGTAATATCTTTGATGTTGGCCAGATAGTAATAAACATATTAGGTTTTCATGAGTAACCTTAGATACCTTGTGAGCTGCTCTTTTACATCTTATAAATGTTTTCAGGTGTATTAGCTAACATTTTATTTTTATTTTTTTAATATTTAAGTTAAATTCTATTTAACTTCACTGTATCAACCTGTTTTAATTTGAAAAGGTCTGTCTATAAATATTTGAAAAAATATGTGTCAAACGTATAACGTGTAAGGTGTAAAAACAAACTCATAGTTCTTACGTGCTCCTTTTGGACCATGTGTTGCTGTCTATTTTCATTAATTTATAGTGGGAACTTAAATATATTTTAGAAATGTTCAGATTTTTTTTATTTTTAAAAATTCGGAACTAATACAATTCATTGATATTTGGGGGGTAAGAAATTGTCCAAATACTAATTTATATACTTTGTTTAATTAGTTTACTAAGTTTCATAATATTCGATTCGTTTTATGATCTTTATTTTCAAGTCCAAAATCAGTTTAAATGACCATAATACGAAATTTACTTTACCTGGTTCATATTTTAAGATAACGTTTTTTTAAAGATGTATTTATTATGTATATATTCTTTATTGTTTTGCTGTATCTTTAGTTTTAATTTGACAAAATCCATTAATTGAAATTGTTTTGATACAGAATTATTGTCATTAAATCAAATATAGGCACTTTATAATCGTTTTATTATATAACCTTCCAATTCTTCCTTCTAAAAGTGTTTTAGTATGACCTTGTTTGTTGTTCCATAATTTTCATCTAATTTTTATTCGTTTCGTCGAATTATTTTCTTAATTTAGTGATAACTTTTGAAGTTCTGTAGGACGAAGTTGCTATTTATTCATATCACAATTTCGTCATCCATTTATATGACTCATTTATGTAAATTCTTATCACATATGTATCGGCATGTTCGTGCTTGTTTCAATTTTTCAGTGAGAGCAATCAATCTATAAGTCTTATTGACAAATTTATTTTGTTTCTTCTCTTCACTCTATACTGAGAGAAACGTGGTCGCCGAGATAAATGAAACATTAAAATATTTAATAATTTAATGTGAGAAACCTTCGATTAAAATTTGGTGAGAACATTTTGTGATGCAATTTTGTTCCTATAAACGTAGTCTTGAATTAAAGAAAAAAAAATGGAATACTAAAAATGAACGACCGTGTCTGGAAGTTATTTGGTATTTGAAGAAAAACAAAACAGTAGGATGTGCTGTATGATATGAACTAATAGTAGTTAAACATTTAAAATACAACATATTGAAATTTCAAATTTACTGATGCATTTAACTCGACATTTAAGATTTTGGTACAAATATGATTTAAAGGGTTTTCATACTTCGGCCTGAAACCTCCTTTTTCCTAGGGTCTTAAAAATGTTGCTTTGAAACTTCGTAGATTTTAGTTAGTGGTGAATTTAGTTCCATTTGGTAGAAAAGTCGACTTTATATCCCATTTTAATTTGTTTCTTGTATACTTATCTCAAGGAATTTTAGAAAAAGGAATATTGTCAATGAAGGATTCTTATTGTAGAGAGTTTATCCTAAAAGGATTATTGGTGATTTTTCTGCTAAAAATTGCAACAAAAAAATTATAAAATATTTGAATCCTTTCAAACTGCGAAAATTGTGATAAAACAGACCAAATTTTACTTATTATTTAAAATAAGATTTTTTTGACATTAAATGATTATATTTGAATCTAGATGAAAATCATTCTCGTCAAGTGTCAACATTCGCTAAAGGCCATTAAAAAGTTCAAATATAAAATAGTTAAAATTTCAATAACTCTTAATTTAGTTGAAAAATTTAAATGTTTTAGATATAGTAGGAAAATCTGGTCAGAAATGTTTATTTAATTCTCCAATTCCTCCTCAAATAAATTACATCTTTATTAACATTCAAATTTGGATGCAGGTTTCTTACTGAATTTTTGATTATACGTAGCCCATACTTTTATTGACATGATAAAGTATAATTCATATCATTGTAAAATGTACTGCAAAAGAGTTTTGAAAGGTCATGTGTTTTATTCTCCGTTATTGTAACATGACAGTTTACAGTAGTTCCTACCTTAAATTATTCCGCTCCACGTCGCTGTGACAATATTTCATCCCCTATCTCAACAGGGCCTGACCTAACATTATGTGTTAGCTTGAAAATAAGGGCGAAAACACCAGATGAAGTGTAGCAGGCAGGAATCGCATGTCAAGAAATAAATGTATACGGACTGGTATTGTGTTTGTACTGTGTTACCTTATCGACTCCTTACCTGTGCAAACTTGTCGTGAGATTATTCCTCTAGCATGTCTTTATATATTAAGTTATTTAAATAAAGTTTTTTCCAGTAATCTGAGGAATTCCTCCAGCGGGTTGTTAAACCTTCGCAATATTTTCATCAGAAAATTCTTTCTATTTAAGATAAGGGTTGATGAATCGCCCTTCCGGTCTTGGTCTGTTTAAATGCTTATTTTTTTTTCAGTTGAAACTGCGTAAAATTTAGATCATGTATGCTACATAGATTTTTATGTCAGTGGCTGTTTTTGTTCGTAATTTGTATTCATCTATTACTTTGCATGGCTGCTAGCTTCCTTGCATTTTGAAATGCCTGCCGCCTAGCACTGCTTCTTTGTTATTTGATCATAGAGTCTTTGCATGGTTGCTTATAATAAAATAGATATCATTAGATATATTAACAATAAACTTGGCTAAAAATTGAATTATCTGAACTTTATTATTTAATGTACCTTTCGAGTCCAATCTTACATCTCCATTAAAAACTATTTTGTTTTTGCCATGAAATGAAATAGCCTTTTATTTATGCAATTAAATCAAAATCATTACAAAATATAATATAAACATTTAAAGAAGATAGAGAGAAAAAAAATAAATTTGTATATATAATAGTTGACAAAACATTAAATATTATCAATTTTCTCTTTTTCCCTCTCTCCATCTTTCTGTATCCTTTCCTGCATAGGGCTTCCCTTTCGGGAGTAATAGTCAGCACTTCCCGGGGTGACCAGCCCTATTGGGAGGCGACTTCTTTCCCTTTTTTCTTCCAGACATCCCTGTTCCTTACAGCTTCTGCTGTTCCAAGCAGAGGGGTCCTGCCTTCCTCTTGAGCATATCGCTCCATCTTTTCCTTTGACGTCCTCTTCTTCTTTGAAGGTCGTATGAAGTCCATTCTGTGGCAATTTTTGACCATCAAGAGTTTCGTTCTTGTCTAATACTGATTCATGTTTATTAAAGGAAAAACAAATTTTATGATTTTGAGATGTTTAAGGCGACTGTGTAATTAAAACAAGTATCAGTTACTTGTTTTGTGTGATATAAAGAAATGGAAGTTGACATCAATCACTCATTTTATTCCATTCTAAGATTTCTTCCCAAATAGACCCTTATAGACAAACCTCTCCCAAATATACCATTCCACAAAACTTCATACAATCTTATAAAACATTAAGATTACTTAATTAAAGTTCCTTTGTAAATAATAAAGCTCTGCCTACCGAAATGATTCTTTACATTAACTTCTATCATAAAATATAGGGAAATAACAACTGCCAATATTTCTACAATTAGAGCTAGCTATATAAGGACTAACAGGAACTAGCTGGACGAGGGATCTCTTTCGTGATTAGTGGTTACTTAGTATGTATTATCTCCTTCTCCATATATGAAATGCTATAACCATATTAACATTAGATTGTATATTTGATAACATTGTTCTTCATCACTGCTATGTGATAGAAGTTTGGGTTTGTATACCAAAAATGTAAAATAAAAAAAACTAATTAATCGCTTATACGGATACAGAACCAATACAAATTTTAATCCTAAGTAGTATTATTTCATCATACAGACGCTAAGATGGAAGTAAGGGCTAAGAAGGGAGAGGGTAGAAAATTTATGGCCTCAGAAATATCTGCACTGAATCCTTTGAGAAGTTAAGGTAAAGTTCTGAAGCTTTTATCTCTTTCCTCGGAGTTATGTTTAAATGGATTTCTGATGGGTATCGGACCACGTGGCCTCATCCCGCGCCGGCCAAAACTTGGAGCCAAATGGCGCGAAAAATCCACTAAACTCGACTACGGCAGTCTTGGGATACTTCTTTTCCGCTCTTTAGTCCTCCAGTTAGACTTTGAGCAACTTGAGCCCAAGTGACATTTGTGAACTGTCAGTGCCTCTTATTTCCCTTATTTCAAAGTTTTCCCTTGTCCATTACCATTATGGTAATTTGATTGTTTACTCTTAATTAATTACCTCATTTTTTGTTTTTAATATTCATGGGATTTTTTATGTTATTTGCCTTTAATCAGATTAATTTACTATATATTTATTTTTATAATGATTATATTTTCAAGGTCTCAATGTCCCATTCGTTGCAGATTTGGCCCGAAATAGATATACCTCAATTCATTCCCAAATCCTTACCCCAAATTAATTAGTTCTTAATGTCTCATCCTTAATCCCTGTTAATCCTTCGAAGCGTCTAGAAGAAAAAGGCCACGGGATCTTCTTATTTAAAGCAATGATTGAAGTACCATTGGGTGGATCCTCTCCAATATCATGTGTTCTGAAACATTTATCCCAATTACTTATTGTATTTTTTATACAGTTGTGAATTTCAATAAATAAATAAAAATAAAAATATTTTTAAGTGCGTTTTTTCTATCTAATTACTTCTTCTTTTTTTATATTTGATCATCGATAATAAAACATGACTATAAAACAATATATTTTTGTTTAAATGTGGTTTTGGAATTGATTTTATTATCTATGTATATAACATATAGAAAATTTTCAATTAATTTATTACCTTCAATAAAATGTTGAAGCCCATTTTCGTTTCAATATAGTATCAATAATTCGAACAGTATTTAATTCATTTAATTTTTTTCGGATAATATTAGCGTGTCTATTTTTTAAAACTTACTTGTTTATTGATTGCGTCTAAAAATAAACAGATACGCTTGCTTTCCTTTGAAGAAATGTGATAATTTCATATAAAAATCTGTACAGCTTTTTTAAGTTTTATGATTTATTTTAACTTACCCAACTGGATAGTTCTGCTGGACGTGTATGATATTTGTGTTATTGACTTAAAATGGATTTTTTTTATTAAATATTCACAATATATATTTTGTATCTCTTCTTTCGTTTATTACACCTATGGTTCTCATAAGGCATATTTTTGATTATGAATTTTCACATTACTTTGTTTTGTATGTCGGATAACATAACGAGGGGCATAAATGTAACTAATAAGAACGCCTAGTTCTTATTTTTTAAAATTTTAATATAGGAAAACAAATCATTAAACGGTATAATTTATGAGGTCCCCATAGCTTTTAACTGAACTGTTTGATTACTGTATGTAAATTTACAGCTTTATATAGAAGCGTAACAGCTATTACTTTTAATTACTATAAACTGTTATAGTAAGATTAGAATTAATTTATTGTTGTTTTCCTGTTTTATACATCTAGGTTACATTAATTCAAACTGTTAATTTTAGGTTTTATAACTATTTTAAGTAATCAACCAGTTATTCTAATAAAATTACGATTTAAATTAGAATGGGTGTTTTAATTCGAAATAGTAGTTTATTTAATATGCATATCAGTAGCAGTACCTGTTTGTTTCACGAAAGAACTTAAAATTTGGGGTTTGAGGGGAAAAAAAGTATGTATTTCAGAATGTGTTGGGTAATAGCTCCTTAAGGTTAAAAATGTTTATGTATTTTTAAAAAAATATGTATGTATTTTTATAACGATATTATTATTTGTTCTGGTATACTTTAATCTATATCCCTTATTAAAAACTATTTTTGTATAACTGTCATTCTAACGTTTTAAATTATTATTCTTTTTTATATATAAATGTCTCGGATAAATTGTGATGGAATTAGTTCTATATAATTTTATCTCCACTAAGTTTGAGTTCCCAAAAAATGTTTTGAGGTAAGTTTAATTAATTCATATGACCTGTGTGTTGTGTGTTGTGTGTGCACTTTTGTATAAGTTCTCTTATTGTTTCGTAGAATGAAAGTCTTTTCATCCAAAATGGCGATATTGTTTATTACATATTGCTAATATGAAATCCCTCTTCTAAACGTATTGCTTGAGATCAATTCAAATATTCTTTTCTCATTAATTTTAGATATGCATAACTTAAATTATTTCGAATATTTTTTTTTATTGTACAATATGTGTGACGACAAAATACACTACATTATAACTAAAAGAGTACATAGTGCATAAGTAAAAACTTACTTTTTTTTCTTGATTATATAAGGCAAGGAAAGAATTTTTTTTTTAATTATTATTTTTTTCTATTTCGGAGTCTGGTCCATATTTGCCCTCAAATTTCTAGAGTCTATGACTTCTTTTACTTATGTTGTAATTGTATGAATTATGTTTCTTTGGTACCTAACATTAAACTCCATTAGTTTGGGAATCTATCTAGATAATAAATGTCTATTTAAACTCAGTATGGGAGTTACAGTCCCTTAAAAACAAAATGAGGTTTCATATTAAAACCTTCTTTAATAAATATTATAACACATAATAATTTCTTATCTCTGGGCGAATTTCTTCAGTATTCGAAGTGAAAAGAAATAATTTATTCATATTTATTTAATGGTGAATAACTTTCTTCGGTTTTCTCCTGATCAGTAGTCATCGACTATGAGGCCTGTCAGATTTCTCTTAGCTTCAGTCCCATCCTCGCATACCCATCTCCGTTGATTGATTTTGGAAGGGTCATTTAATTGATAGTTTAGACATTTCATTCGTCTCTTCCTATCACTAAAACATAGATGCTGTCGAATATATATTGTCTATTAATTTACTTATTAATATTTATAACAACATTTTAGGATTCTGGTTATCTTATAGAGTAAAAATGACCAATGTTATTTATAAATCAGTCGATTAACTTTTATCTCTCTCCCATTCACCTTAATGAAATATTTCACAGTTCATATTTGTGTATATAATATCTGGAATTAGATGCATTTCTTTATACTATTTTTATTACTCATTTCAATGATCCCTTGATTTATAAAAAAGCTCTTTGAAGTTAATTTTTATTTTTGGAATATTCTTTGAGGAGTCAAGTCCGTAAAGGTTTTTTTTTTAAATTTAATTTCTTATGGAAAAACTCATTTATTTTATATAAAAATTGAAATTTTGTCTTGTCAAATTAGTGTTTCAAATTAATATTTTCAACAAAAATTTAACTTAGCTACATGAGATACTCTCATCGTAATTTTTAAATAATAAATATCTTAAAGTAGGTATATTGACTTTTGATAGGAAACTACTCATACATGGAATATAAAGAAAAACAATTTCTTGGGTTTAGACACTATCTCATTAAATTCTATTATTCCTTCAAACGATTATAAGAAAATTTTTTCTTTTTTTTTTTTTGTTTTGAGTTGAATAGTTTAATTTTTTCATTTTATATAAGTGGAGTTTAGTAGTTTTTTGAATATGATTAGTATTTTTAGAGTTTATATAAGGAATATCTTTACTTTCCGGTGTGTCCACGAGTATAGATCTATATATGAAGGTATTTGTATGTTACCTTTATCGCAAGGAAAATCGTAGTCATTTAACATTAAATTGAGCTACTAACTTAGTAATTTATTAAAGAAAAAAATAATCGATATTAGTCTGTATATAAAGAATAATTAGATAGATGCCTGTCATCAATACAATGGCCCTTAAATTGTAATCAAAATCTTTAAACATTTATTTAGTATTTTACTTAAAACTTCTAAACCAGAAAATCTCCCTTTTATTTAAAAATATTTTTAGTGATCACCGTGTAATATTTTATTTTACATAGTTGGTAGAATAATGAAAATGTTGGTATACAAATTAAAATGCTGGAATATAGACTTGATTTTTTTTTTTTTTTTTTGCTTACACATTGAAATATAATACAATTCTGAACTTCAGAATACATGGATATGGACAGTTTTACAATTTGAGTACAATTAAATGAACAGTTGTTTAATTTGCAAAACAGGAGCTCAGGTGAACAGGGGGTACGTACCCCGCTAGGTTTATGAATTGATATTTTTAGTTTCCTAATAATATATCAAGCACTCAGTTATCTGCACTCAATGTTGTGGGATTTATGTATATATATTTTTTGTATGGTACTTTTCGTAGAACTTTGTAAAAAAATTATAAATAAAATAAAATATCGTGATGAGATTCTATTTTTTACAAAAATCGGTACCCCTGTAAATACGGGTTTTCACTAGTCAATGGTGTGTATGGAGACTCAACCATACTGTACACTTTATTTTCTTTTAAAATATTTATTTTAATTAATACTAAATACAGAATTCAATTCTTTATATGCAGCATTTGCATCATCAGCATTCTTAATCATTTTCTGACAGTGACTTGTACTTTTTTAATGGCGACTAGAACCAATTCAGCTATATGCGGGTGGAAGTCATCACTTCTGTTTTAAAGATTGAACAGTCATTTAAGTAAGAATAATATGTTTTATTCTTTATGTAATATGTATTTATAAGTTATAAATTAAACATTTCCAATTATTCAATTCTAGATCTTATAGTTTTATATATCTATTATATATTTCCATTATAGTGTTGTTGTACCAACTGTAAAGCCGGTTTTATGAAGGAGATACAAAATAACGTTCTAAAAGAATTAAAACAGGTAGTTGTCATAATACAAAATCAAATAATTCCTTGCATATTGTATCATTCGATATAGTACAAGAGCCAGGGTAAAACAAAGATAGTTATTTCACTCAAATTTTTATGACTGTACAAAATTGAGTCTGCCAAGTATAAGAAAGAGGAATAGACAATGGCGGCTATTTCAAAACGTTATAAAAAAATAATTTTTCTTTCACAGCTCCTTATCTTTTAAATCTTCAATAACTCCAAAATATTTAATAAAACATCATTTAAAGAAGAGTAAAGTTGCTTAAATATAAACCCTAACAAAACCATTTACGTTCAATAGTTTTCAAGATATAGCTTTTTAAAAAATTTCATAAAAAATGCACTGAAAATCAGTTGTTAGTGAATTTATATAAAAATCTATATCCCAAAAACCATTCGACGTACTATGAGTGTATTAACACTCAAATTAAAGATAATTTAATTTATTATAAAGTAGTTTATTAAGTTCATCTTCGTAGGAGTAGTACTTTTCATAATATTCCAAAAAAAAATGAATTCACAAAATGTTGATTTCTTGCTGTTTTGAATTATGATGAAATATATCTCTGGGACCATAATACGTACAGATGGCTGCGAGTACTCAAATCAAAGCTAGTTAAATGTAATATAATTTAGTTTATTTAATATATCTTCGTAGGGATTGTAGTTTTCATGATATTTGGTAAAATAAATTGATTTTTGATAAATTTCCATGTGCAAAATTCATAATCATATTCGAATATCATCAAAACTACTAAACCTAGGAAGGAACGTGTAATGAACTACTTTATAGTATATAGCTAGTTTTAATTTGAGTGCTGGCAGACATCAGCATGTCTAATACTTTCTGAGCTATTGTTTTTCATAAATTCATAATGTCTGTCCGAACAACTGGAATTCAACATTATGTGAATTTATTTTGTCAAATATTATTAAAACTTCTACTCCTACGAAGATAAACGTTATAAAGTACGCTATAATTTCAGTGCTGGCTGACATCTATACGTCTTATGGTTGCTGAGATATTTTTTTTCATAAGTCTGAATATTTGTCCATACAGTTAGAAATCAACATTTTGTGAATTCATTTAGTTGAATGTCATAAAAGGTACTACTCCTACGAAGGTAAACGTAATAAACTACTTTCTAGTACAATTAATTAGCTGAGTGTTAATACACATTTGTAAGTCGAATAGTTTTTGAGATATAAATTTCTCATAATAAATTCACCAACTACTGATTTTACAGTAAACTTTTTATGAAATGTTGCTTTTTAAAAAGTTATATCTCTCAGAACTATCGAACGTAAATGACTTTATTAGGGGTAATATTTTAGCAAATTTACTCTTCTCGAAATTATATTCTATTAGGTATTATAGTATTGTTGATAATTTTAAAGATATAGAGCTCCGAAAGAAAAAATATTTTTTTTTAACGTTTTGAAACAGCCGCCATTTTGTAATCCCACTACGTATACTTGGCAGAACCATCATTTTTGACTAGTAATTATAAATAGTTTCCATTAAAACATTCTCTTCATTGGCTCTTGTACTAATAATACACAGATATCTCAGATTTTTTGAAGTTCTAATTTTATTCTCTTGAGTTGATAATGTTATAAGACTAATTAATGTATATTTTTCGTCCTTAATCGTTCGAAAGTTTCATCGATCATTGGTATTTACGACTCGCCACTCCAGATTCAGATTTTTTGGCTCATATCCATACCCATTCCGAGTTGAGGGGATGGTTTATGTGTTGTGTTGCATGGGTCGGAGTAAAAAATGGAGGGTGGAAGTTTTTATCTCAAATATAATGTCAATTTTCTCATATATTTGTGTTTCAATTAACAAAAAATGAATGAAAAGACGCAATACTAAACAAACGTAAGTTTCAATATTTATAGTTTTTTTTTTCTTTTCTTTCTTATAAAGGTTGAAAGGCTAAACTTATACTCGAGACCAAACTTATAAATAAATCGTTTCTTTATTTAAACGCCTATAATTTGAGCCTTTCTCTCCGAATCCCAGCGTGAGTCGGGTCGCTTTCCATAAAATCGTTAAGTTGTAGTTGTCGAGTCATCGACACGGTGTTAATGTACAAAAAGTGCCCTTAGATAACACGGCTATAGTTAGGTATCTATATATAGTGGCATCGTTTTCAGCTGCTGTCTGTAGAACGTTGTTATGAAATAGACCTCGCTTAATGCGTCTAAAAAAAAAAAATATAGTACTAAAAATAAATATTCTTCTTTGAAGTTATTAATTACCAAAGAGTTCTTAGTTATTAGATATTTTAATTTAGAAGTGGCTTCCAATATTCTATTATTAAAAATTCGAATTATAGTTATATAACTGATAATTTCAAATAATTATTTAGACTAAAGTACTGATTTATCCATTACTAAATATGTGATAGATGTTATTGTTTAGGCCAGTTTTGTTTAAAAAAAATTGATTATTACATCTTATCCATTATTTCTAATTATTGAATCTATTTATTTACTCGATTTATGTCTTCATTTTTTTTTAATTGGTATTTTGAAATGAAACTTAACAGGCTTCAGATATGGTGAATGATGTTTCTTTTGATTGTAAACTCGACTTTGGGACCTCTTCCAGTTCTACAGTGCACTTGAATCTAGAATTTGCAATTCAAAAGGATGTTTTCAATTATGGGTTTTCAAGGAAAACATAAAATTATTATATCGGTATTTTATATCTGATCCAGCGCTCCTGTAGAGGATAATAACCAAGAACTGCAATTTTTTTTTTTTTTAATTTTTTGCTATAAAATGATGCTGAATATCGTCCAAAGGATAAAATTGTTTGAGATCCTAAGCTTCCGTTATTCGTGATCTTATTTAAGAATTGGTCATAGTAATTCTTCATAACAGCCATTCGAGTATAGACTAGGAGGGCCTTGGATTGAGTTTTCAAACGAATTTTTTTTCGATATTCCAGTTTTTGGCATTTTTCCCTACAGGGTGCGTTGGATCGGCTTAATCGCTGATATAAAATCTTTTTAGAATTAGAATCACTTTGAGAATATACACTCTTCAATTAGAAATTTCTGAGTTAAGTACGCTAGGAAAAATGTGAAAGAGGTTAGAAAGTTGGCTTCACAACCAAAGCTAACTTCATTTAACATAACCATTACCTACGAAGTTTCATTTCAAACTTCTAGAAAAAGAGGGGAGGGGGAGTTTATTTCCGCCTTTTATTACCTTGTGTATTATATTTTCATAATTATAGCTTTCACTTATATAAAGACTAAACTGCATATTAACAATTCATTGATAGCCTTACAAAATTTTAATGTTATTTGTTATCTTTATTATACTAAGCTAGATTCTTTTGAAGTATTCCTTAAACTAGGTGACCTTTCAAAACGGTATCGACCCTTTCCGTAGAAAGTCGATTACCTCTGTAGGAGCGAGTACTCATGTAGTATTCAGGAACCTTCAGTAGTTATCGAGCAATCACAGTAAAGACAATGTCAGTTATGTAAAAAAAAAAGTTTTAGTTGAGCCGAATGGCTCAGAGTGTAAGTTCTAATCCTGCTCTGGCAGATAATTATTTATTCTGTTACTGTAGCCGTGAATCAAATTTTGTGGGTTCTAGAGACCATCGGGGACCATCTAGCCAAAGTGGGTATCCTTAATTGGCGAAAAATCTGGTGGTTAAGCGTGATATTGATTAAATCTCCTTGCACAACAAGGGGCCGTCTGTAGCTCAGGTTGTTGAGGCACAGGTCTTTGCCACCTGGGAACTTTAGAGGCGATGGTGTCGAATCCATCTATATGATATTATTTACTTTATATGAACTTTATGTTTTTATAATTTTAATGGGTAGTTTCTCTACACGCCTCCGACTCCCCATTTTAACTGAGATCAAATTTACTGAGTGTATTATATAACATACAGTTTTAAATTTCAATAAAGATATTAAAAAAATATTATTTTATGTTTGTTTTTGTAGCTAATTGAAAATTCTTAAAAAGAGTTTAATCAATGTTATATATATTAATAAACTCTGATGCATCTTGATATCAGTATTTCCTTCGTTTTTTCTCTTAACATCCCTCACATCTATACCAACCCCCAGACAGTATAAGAATAGAAAGATCAAAGAAGGGCTGGAAAGGTTTCGAGAGGTAGCACACTCTGATAGAAGTCCATCAGGTAATTGCTTTTTCCTTCATTAAGCTTTCCTCATCTCTGCCTCTGTTTTGGTTCTTGGTATAATTTTCTAAATAAACCATTTTTCTTGAGATTTATTAATTCATTTGCGATGTAATAGGTATAACTCTAAAATCTCTAGCTACCATATAAAACCTTCTTTTGTTAATAGTATATTTATCTCTTAGAAATAACTTTAGATCATTTGGAGAGAGGGAAGCAGGTTTATAGGATGTGATGTGATTAATTTCATATAAGTTTTAATTTCGTACATACTTTATATAAATAAAAGGAAGATGGTCTGGGTGGGTAAAAAAAAAAAGTAGTAATTAAATTATTTATTCGGGACCAACGTTTCGTTTCACTTTGCAGGGCTTCATCAGGTCTAAAAAAGATACAAAAAAAATAATAATAAATAAAAAAATGTAACAAAGTATGAGAATAGATAACACGAAATAAATGTTAACTAAGTTAAAAAAGAAATATAAAAATACACTAAAAGACGGAAAATATTAACAATAAAATAAAAGTCCAAAAAAAAAGAAAAATATATTATAGGAAGGTAGTCAGGGTGTCAATAAAGTTATCCAAATAGTAAAAGAAAACCATTTATTGTTTACCCACGTTTCGCTCCACTTTACTGGGCTGTCAGATTGAAACAAAGAAACTCTCTAAAGTGGGACAAAACATTGGTTAACAATAAATAGTTTTCTTTTATTATTTTGATACCGTTATTGACCGTCACCACGAACCATCTTCCTACAATCTACTTCAAACGGTCAACTATCTTCTTCCAATAAGAATATAAATTTTACAGCACCTGGATTTGTAATTCACAATCAGTGTTTTGAAACATTTCCTTATGTTCGAAGAAAGTTTGCAGACCTGTTATCGTTGTGCCTTAAAGAAAGTAAAAAAAAAAATAAAAATATGTAACTTGACATACACTGGCAAGACAAGAATCAGAAAATACAGATCTGCAGGGGGTTTTGAATGAGTAGTATGGAATCGTGCCAAAATCGAATTCCTAGGAATCTAACCGTAACTTAAAAATAGCATGGATACTTGGAAATTCGAGGCTGGAAACCATACTTGCTTTGAATCACTGTTGGCCATTACGCAATTGTGCGATTTGATAAGGTAGAGTTAAACAATTTACTGTATCCAGTATTCTCATTTACTGTTTTTAACCTAAGCTACATTATTACTATTATTTTTAAATCATTTTTTAATTAAAAGAATGATTTTTAAATAAAAAAAATGAAATTTAATACGAGTAGTAGCTTTAAAATGATTAACTCAACATTGATAAATTTCTTTATGGACGTTTTGTTCTTATATACGTTCTTTACTTTTTACAAATATCTTAAAATAATTAACTTCTACATTCTAAATTTCATTAATTTTGCATTTCAGAAATATGATTAATTTAATTTGAAGTCAAGCTACTATTTTTGTCAAGGGAGAGCAAATTTAATTTAGCAGACACTTCCTCCCTCCCCCCCCTCACCAATAAAAGTCAACAGTAAACAATAGGAAGTTTTTTTTTAAAAAAAGAGAATAATTTTGTTTAATATTTCATTAAAATAATTTCAAGGTAGCAAATCCTATCGAAGAGTTTTTCTCTAATTTTAACTATTTAAATCCTATAAATAATTAATATTATTGCATAGAAAATGTGTGTAAATATTAAATTTGTATAACTTAAAGAATGGATCCTTTTTCTTACACTGAATCTAAATAGAAAAAATTACTTTTTAAAAGGTTAAAGATGATTTAAAGAAAAAAAAATGCATTCATTTTCAACCATAACAAAAAAATTGAAAACACAAATAAATATAAAATGTTTTTCAGATTAGAATATTACGAAAAACTAACATGATAATAATTTCAAAACAACGTATACAAATTCAAGGGCTGCTTCAAAACAGCATAACGAAAAAGCACTTCTTTTTTTTTAAATGCTAGATTTTAGAAAATAAAAAATATAAGATTAAAGGTTGCTATCTATATAAGAAAATATATTTAAAAATACATTTAAGCATAAAAATGAATTTAAATTATGCATATATAATAAATATTTGCAGTCATTATATTGTGTACCTTTTATGACTGCCACCCTTGTATTTAAATATTTATTTTTTTATTTATTCATAAAATTATCAGATAACAACATCTATCGGTCGGTGCCAAAGTAACATACAGAAATGATGAACATAAAGAATATGAGTTAGTTGTACTTTTGATTATCAGGGTGCTGTGAAGGCTGCTGCGATTTATAAACTAGAAAAGTAGAAAGAAAATTAATTTCTAGCGTTAAAAAAAATCATGCAACTAACAAAATACAACTGTATATAAAATACTAAAATGGAAATAAAGTAATATAAAAAAAGAAATGAAAGAACTTTTAAGTAAATTACACGATACGATACGAATATACAATTAATAAATTAATTATTATGAACAAATGAATGAATTTGTAATAAGTATGGAGTGAACTTGATTAAAAATAAGAATGCAATATAAAATAAAATATATAATACTATACAATATACAATATGTAACGTGGTATCTAATAAAAAGAATACGAAAAAGAAAGGAGCATTAAAACTAAAATGAAACTAAAGAATATAATAAAATAAATTGATATATGAATACGATAAAAATAATGATTTAAGTATATCTAAATAAATAGTATATATTATTAAACTCACACTTATATATACCTATTTTTAATCAAAATGTAATGAATCCAGATCGTTAAGTAAAACTATAGGCAGATACAGGTCATTTGATAAACTAAATGTCTCTGCATTTTTAAAAAATGAATGTTCGGATTGAAACTTCATAAAGTTCATAAAGATGGAGTAAGAAATAGAAAGTAAGAATATGACATTTTTTCAGCTTTTTAAGATTTCCATTCTCTCTCCGACATCTTTTAGTTTTTGTTCCCAAAAGAGGAAGCTGTAAACTGTTAGAACTCCTCGTCAGGCTCACAACAAACAAAGCCATAGACAAACGTTTGGACAGGAAGAACAGAGCTGTACTAGACCACCTAAGGACCATTAGAACAAACATAGGAACAGTTGTTTGTTTTCGATCTGGTAAATGTGTGAGGTGTAAATCTCCTCAGGGGGCAGCATACTAAAGCCTTTATAAACACTGAATAAATCTAGTGAGTAGGTGCGTACTTCCTCATTGGTAATGCGGTTCCAGTGGTTGGTATAAATCAAGTTTCATTTAATCTAAAAAAATAATTGTAGATTACGTGATACGAAAGGAATCAAGGAAAAGGATAGGTTCACGAATATAATCGAGTACAGAACTTAAGAGATAAGTAACTCAAATAATGAAGAATTTATTGATGTTTGCTCTATGAGGTTTTATGTACAAAGTCATTGGTTGGCACATTAGTAATAAAGGTGATTTTTTGGCTTGAAGGGAGCTCTAAACAGTCCGGAAGCGAGTGACTTGTTTCATTCTATGTTTTAGGGAAATAAATCATCTCTATTGGTCTGTAGTAAAAAACGGTAGTATAATGATAGATGAGCGGATAAATGAGATACAGCCTAAGAAATGAAGCAATAGGAGAAACCGTATTATTTGGAAAACGAATCGGGCAACTGTGATTTCGATATATTTAGGCTTGGGTTGCGATTAGAAATCAAAATTTTCAACCTCCGAAGACGGCCGAAAGTTTATTTTATCCAAGAAAGTCCTTGCTATTTTTTCATTCTATGCTCATGCATCTTGGAAACTATGAACCGTGTGTAAAGCACAAAGAAAGATTAAATTAGCTCTCTTCAAAAATTAAACACTGTGTTCGTTTAATAATTATCAAGATACAGGTTTTCTAAAAATTACATTTGTTTTCAAAAAACGATAAATCACCATTTTATGACTTTATTTAGGCAGATATCATGCAAACTACAATTATTAATTGGAGAAGTTTGTGGGAGGGGGGTGCGGTCAATAAAGAACAACATAAATAAACAAAACAATATTTATTTATTTTATGCCGACGTTTCGACCTGAGTTTCAGGTCTTCATCAGGGCTATATTACAAAAGAGACAAACAAATTTGGAGTATACAAAATATTTAACTGAAGACTAATACTATTCCTTTTCAATTTTATGTTTCTCTCATGTTGTTGTTATCTCTTTTGTTATATAGCCCTGATGAAGACCTGGTTGAACTTAGGTCGAAACGTCGGCATAAAATAAGTAAATATTGTTTTGTTTATTTATGTTCTTCTTTGTCGACCGCACCCCCCCCCCCACAAACTTCTCCAATCATTAATCTACGCCCAACTATCTACACCTCATTATTAAACTACAATTACAATGAAGAAGGAATAGTCTAATAAATTGAAAGTGAAATTAACAAGTTTCATTTTGATTACGTAGAGGCTGTGTCTGTATTTCTAATGTTGTTGAGGTATCAAACATTCACAAAATGACGTTTCTCATTTCGAGTCATCATGTAGCACAAGGTCAACATCTTGTAAAAACATCGTGTATATATGTATTTTTATTTATATGCATGTAATAAATAATTGATTACCGATTAATTTGGTGCAGTATAATTACTATGAAGTAATTTTAATCACTTCAGAGCTGCATAAAAGCTATTTTTACCTACTTTTAACATTGTGCTATATTTCTCAAATTTCTTTTTTATACCCAAATTAAAATAATTAGGTCTAATAATTAGGTAGTATCTAGTGATAGTTATTTCAATTAAAAAATCAATACTGCTTTATATGATTGTAGAAATAAATACCTGCTACTTAAATCAGAATATTGCTAAATAATTTTCAGACCTACAAAATATTTATATCCTGTAAACTTTTAATTACCTCTATTACATAATGATTGTGAATCGTCCAGTTAATAGTAATTATTGATTATGCAGAATACTAAGTATATTAATTAATGCAAAACCTGGTGACTGGGTAAGCACAGATAAATAATTGGTTCATTTTTAATATTTAAAATCCAATAAAAGCTGTTACAGAATTAATAAAATTGATAAATATTCTGTCAGGGTTTTTAATTATGTATGTGGTTAGACGGTGCTAAGGGAACCTTTAGTCTCCTATTCGCCTTGTGTTATGTCGAATTTTCATTTTTTTTTTCAATTATTTATTGACCATTTTATATTATACGTTTAATTTAAAAAAAAATAGTTTTATTATAAGTTAATAGTGTCTGTTTATTCGTTTCTGAAAAGATTCTATTCTCCAACTATTGCATTCTTCCCCCTTCTCAATGTTCTATATAGTCTCGAGTACTTCCTATCCTTTAGAGATCATTTCCTCTAGGTCCATTGCTCTGGGTCATAAAGCTACCGCGATACGGGGCTCGACATCGTTAAACTAGTAACCATGAAAAAAATAACAATAAAATCATTTATTGCAGTTTTATATCATGTGATATAGCAGGAACCTTCAGATTCGAGCTTCTTTTGTGTTTTATGTGTTTGTTGGTTGAAAGTCAATGGGGTTCAGTGCTAATTTTCAATGAGAAATTAAAATTAATTTTATTTTATTTTTATTATATTCATTTACCTCTGTTATATTCTCAATAGGCAAAGAGAGAGAGTTGACCAAGTAAGTAAATTAACAAATAAATGGGAGTACAAGATAAGAAAAAATAACACTATAATATGATTAAAAAAATTAATAAGGTGTAAATTTGAAATATAAAATGGCAATAAACTAATTAAAAATTAAACAAAAAACGTATAAAATATTAAAAAATATAAAATGACAAAAAGAAACTGTCTATAAATTACAATTAATTAACATATTTTGTAATTAATATAATAGATAAAGAAAACAACTGATAATTTCTTGATGAAACAAAAGGAAATAGATACATTTTGTAAAATACTGATTTAATGAAATAATTGTTAATTACTATGTAATGAAATAAAATAAGAACAAACTTGAAAAAAAATACAAAATGGAAACAATGAGACCGTTAGTTGAACATTTTCAACAATATGATGAGATTTAAAAAAATAAATAAATAAATATTAATCTAGATCAGTATTTTATTCATTATTTATTTTTAAAAAGTATTTTTTATTTATCCTAGTGTTATATTGAAGTATGCTTTAGATATGATGTGGGAGCGGTAACATTAGTATAAGTCAGAGGCACGAGACGAATTATCTGTTTTGCTGTAAAACATTTTGACATCGACATTGTTCCTTAACCTAAACTGTCGTAAAAACAGTATCATAAGTTAGAATTATCAAATGGTATACAGAGTCGGAACAAACGCATTTCGTTCAGTTCTAACTATATAT